>NC_091979.1:185322834-185543409 GCF_044704955.1 Pristiophorus japonicus | reverse complement strand
GAGGAGGGGAGGGGTGGGGAGGAGGGGAGGGGTGGGGAGGAGGAGAGGGGTGGGGAGGAGGAGAGGGGTGGGGAGGAGGAGAGGGGTGGGGAGGAGGAGAGGGGTGGGGAGGAGGGGAGGAGAGGGGTGGGGAGGAGGGGAGGGGAGGGGTGGGAGGGGTCGGGAGGGGTGGGAGGAGGGGTGGGGAGGAGGGGTGGGGAGGAGGGGAGGGGAGGGGAGGAGGGGAGGGGAGGAGGGGAGGGGAGGGGAGGAGGGGAGGGAGGGGAGGAAGGGGAGGGGAGGGAGGAGGGGAGGAGGGGAGGGGTGGGGAGGATTGGAGGGGTGGGGAGGAGGGGAGGGGAGGGGTGGGGAGGAGGGGAGGGGAGGGGTGGGGAGGAGGGGAGGGGAGGGGTGGGGAGGAGGGGAGGGGAGGGGTGGGGAGGGTGGGGAGGAGGGGAGGGGAGGGGTGGGGAGGAGGGGAGGGGAGGGGTGGGGAGGAGGGGAGGGGTGGGGAGGAGGGAGGAGTGGGGTGGAAAGAACAAAAGGGAAGGTCTGTGATAGGGTGGAAGGCAGGAGAGATTAAACAATAAAAGGGATGGTGGTGCAAGGCAAGAGGAGATGGTACTAGAACAATGAAACATAAACTCTGTTTAACGTGTCACAGATACAAGCTGACCCAATGAGTGTTTCCAGTATTTTCTGTTTTTATTACCTACAGAACAGGAATTGTGCAATAACCATCTGACCAATCTCTATCGTGCCTGGTGGGAGCTCAACCCTACCTTGTTTGTTGTACAGGAAAAAACACAAAGCGATACTGTAGCCCAAGTTAATGAGAGGTTGGCTTTAACCACAAATAAAGGAGCAGTCAGTATCGTTCAGGGTAGCCCGTGGCGGGGGCTGAGGGTTTATCCGTGGCGGGGGCCGCAGCTATACCCATGGCGGGGGCTCCAGCTTTAGCTGGTGTACCCGACGCCTCCAGTACTCACTTGTGCTGATGTTTCCGCAGACACTCAGAGAGTGTGCGCATGAAGGATGACGGTTGTTGGGGTGCCTGGAGATGCAGGCGCTCAGAGACCTGGCAGCAACTCCACAGGATGTCCGCTTCCTGAGGAATGACTTCCTCCCAGTCACTGCCGTCAGCCTGAATTGTGTCTCCGTTATTCCGAGCAGCGTTTGTCTCCAATTCATTGTCAGAGACGGTCGCGGCCCTGAGGAAGTCCTGAACAAAGAAGAGCCGGGGCTTGCCCAGCAGGGGGCGACAGCTCTGCCCTTTGAAATAGCGCTGGATTTGTTCAAAAGGAAGTCCAGGGCTGTTCCCATCGACTGCCAACACACAATCCGGAGTCCCACGGCTGACGATGCAACACACAAAGCAGTCGAGGGCGGCCAGATCCTCCCGCCTTGACGTTTCTCTCAGAATCTGCTTCAGCTGGTCCAGCTCGACGTACAGGTGGAGGACAACCCGGAAATGCAGGGCCTCAAACGTCTCCTTCAATAAATCTGGTAAAGCCAGCCAACAGAAAGGGGACAGAGTCAGTACAAAGAAAATGAGAGTCAATACACAGGGAATGGGAAGTAGTTAATACACAGGGAATGGGGAGTAGTTAATACACAGGGAATGGGGGGTAGTTAATACACAGGGAATGGGGAGTAGTTAATACACAGGGAATGGGGAGTAGTTAATACACAGGGAATGGGGGGTAGTTAATACACAGGGAATGGGGAGTAGTTAATACACAGGGAATAGGGGGTAGTTAATACACAGGGAATGGGGGGGGTTAATACACAGGGAATGGGGGGGTTAATATACGGGGAATGGGAGGGGGAGGGTTAATACACATGGAATGGGGGGTCTGGGAGTTAATACACAGGGAAGGGATGGTTAATACACAGGGAATTGGAGGGGGGTTAATACACAGGGAATGGGAGGGGGGGTTAATACACAGGGAATGGGAGGGGTTAATACACAGGGAATGGGAGGGGAGGAGTTAATACACAGGGAATGGGGGTAGTTAATACACAGGGAATGGGGAGTAGTTAATAGACAGGGAATGGGGAGTAGTTAATACACAGAAAATGTGGGGGTTAATACACAGGGAATGGGAGGTAGTTAATACACAGGGAATGGGAGGTAGTTAATACACAGGGAATGGGAGGTAGTTAATACACAGGGAATGGGGGGTAGTTAATACACAGGGAATGGAGGGTAGTTAATACACAGGAAATGGGAGGTAGTTAATACACAGGAAATGGGAGGTAGTTAATACACAGGGAATGGGGGGGCTTAATACACAGGGAATGGGGGGTGTTAATACACAGGGAATGGGGGGTGTTAATACACAGGGAATAGGAGGTAGTTAATACACAGGGAATGGGGGGGCTTAATACACAGGGAATGGGGGGTGTTAATACACAGGGAATGGGAGGGGGGTTAATACACAGGGAATGGGGGGGGTTAATACACAGGGAATGGGGGGGTTAATACACAGGGAATGGGGGGGGGGTTAATACACAGGGAATGGGGGGGGGGGTTAATACACAGGGAATGGGGGGGGGGGGGGGGGGGGCAGGGGTTAACGTACCAGTACTAGGGTAACGAGGGAGGAGTCAGTAAGTGTGGGGAGCCTCCCTCATACACCATCTGTTCTAACAGGGCGATAGTGGAAATGTCAATTTGTTTTGTGTGTCCAGGTGAGCTCGCCTCAAATTCTCATTCACTCAGCTTTGGCCCACTATCTATGACGGTACATCTGTATCCTCACTGCCTAATCTGGTGCCCTTGTCTGCAAACCCATAACCTACTTCTTCCACCACATGGTGTTCAGTCTTGGCATCTGAAGCATTTTGGGCCATTGTATTATGTTGAAGATGCTGGGTAAGTACAGGTTGTTGGTGAGTCTGCCCAACCGACTAGTGGCCCACCACTGTTATCACAACATTCAGCGTTCACTGCAGACTGATTGGACTCCCGCGCAGTCCAGGTTAGAGCATCTTACCTGCATCAGTTCCAATACAATCGATGATTAAACAGAGGCCCGGGGGGTTACTATGCATCCTGTACATCTCCTGCCAATTCTGTAACACAAAGCACAGTGTAATAAAGAAAGATTTGCATTTATATAGCGCCTTTCTCAACCTCAGGACGGCCCTAAGTGCTTCACTTCCAATGTATTACTGTTGAAGTGTAGTCACTGTTGTAGGGAAATTCGGCCCCCACAAACAGCAATGAGATAATTGAGCAGATCATCTGTTTTACTGATGTTGGTTGAGAGATAAATGTTGACTCCCCTCCTCCTCTTCAAATTCTGCTTTGGGCCTGAGCATTCTGCTCGGTTTAGCGTCTCATCTGAAAGATGGCACCTCCAACAGTGCAGCACTCCCTCAGTAAAGGCACCGGGGAGTGTTAGCTTCAAATTTATGCTCAAGACTCTAGAGTGACGCTTGAATCTACAAGCCTCTGGCTCAGAGGCAAGAGCGGCCCGAGAGGTGGGGTGAGCTATTGGGGGGGCGAAGGTATGAACTTATAATATCTTACTTCTCCGAGGAGCTAACTTTCGCTGGGGTACAGTCCTGTACCACTAGCCGCCTCACACACCCCGTCAGGGCGCAGGAGCCTCGACAGGATATTCGCTGGGGGTAGGGGGGGATGGGAGTGGGAGATCACAGCCGAGCCCAATTCTATCCTCATCCAGCGTCTGCCAACCTTCTTCACACACACATATTTCCCCCCTTGGAATTGCGATCTCACAACTACCTCCCCACGCAACCCCCCTGTCCACACCATGCTCGATCCCGCCAACCCCACTGCCCTCGATCCCCCCCACCCACACCGCCCCCGATCGCCCCCCCACCCCCCCTGTCCACACTGCGTTGTGCTCAAATCTCCCCTCGCCAAACTGTCTTTCCCATTCCCCACTGCCTGCCCACACCATCTGTGTTTAATCCTTTCCTCTCCTATGTAACCCTCCCTCGTGTGTGCTCGACCTTTCCTGTACTTGCACCTCCTCAACGTGTGATCCCAATGCTGCAACCTTTCCCCCAATGTGTGTGCCCCCCCCCCCGCCCCCTACCACCCCACCCCCACCACGATGTGTGCCATCTGTTACCTGCTGCACCGCACACCCTGTTCCTGGAGCAGGAGCCTGGGCTGACTCGGGCACTGGATTGCTCAGTGTCTCCAAATGATGCTCTTCAGCTACAGAGTAAAAGCAGGCAGGGTGAGTGAAGCAGCTAATCTCACTCTGTCAGTTAATTGTCAACCTCCACATACAAATCAAAAACAGCTCATGAGGAACACCTCCAGACCATGCAGTAGAAATGCGCAAAGATTTCCGGGAGAGAATCTGCTCCAGTCACTAGAGCCAGCAGTGTCTGAGCGAGTTAACCCCAGACTAGGGCGGGGACTTGAAAAGAAGCACCGGAGTCCGGCGCGAGACCAGACCAGGGGCGGGAGAGAAGTCAAAAGAAATCAAAGTGTGACGTCGCAGGAAACCAGGCCAGTATTTACCTGTGCTACATTTAGGTTCCAGTGCCAGGGGGCCACGGGCAGCGAGGATCGGAGGATCGGAGGATCGGAGGATCGGAGGATCGGAGGACCGGAGGACCGGAGGACCGGCAGGCGGCAAGGACCCAGGAAAGGTTCAGCATGGACCAGCAGCGAGTTCGGGACCCAGGGAGGTACATCTCGGACCAGCAGAGAGGTCGGGACACAAGGCCAGCAGCGAGGTCGGGACCCAGGAAAGGTACAGCCCGGACCACCAAGGAGGTCGCGACATGAAACCAGCAGCAAGTTCGGGAACAAGGGAGGTACAGCTCGGACTAGCAGGGAGTCGGGACACGAGGCCAGAATACACGTGGTCACTAGTAAAGAACCAACAACCAAAGCATGGGCGGCTGGAGTGGAAAAACGCAGGAGAGCAGCTCGCTGGAATTGGAGCTGGGGGACCCGGGGTACAGTGTCAGTATTTTATGGACAAATTTGCAAGTTGTTCCAAGACTAATGCGCTCACCTACACTGCGATCTCTGAAAAGCAGGGAGAGAGGACCTGAGGGAGGGAGGGAGGGGGTCAGTAGGAACATGTCTGTGTGTGTGCTAGGCCCATGCAGCAGAGCCTGGTCTCCTATCGCCTTGGATCTCCTTGCCATTGGACCAAGACACGCACAGGCATCTTTCACCCTTTAAAATGAAGTTCAGGACCTGGAACATCAGGACAGCTCATGGACAACCCCAACAGTGACAGACCAGAATGTCGTACTGCTATCATTGCCTGGGAACTCAGACATTTCGACATCGACATCGTCACCCTGAGTGAGACATGGGGGCAGGAAAAGGTCAGCTCAAGGAACAAGGTAGTGAATACACCTTCTTCTGGAAAAGTAAACCAGAAGAAAAATGCCATCCCCATGGGGTAGGCTTCGCCATCATAAATGAGCTAGTTTGGCATCTTAAGAGATTCCCCCTATGGGATAAACGAATGCCTCATTAGCCTTCGGCTCACCCTAACCCGGAACCAGTGCGCTAGGGTCATCAGTGCCCCAACCCTGGAAGCTACGGACGAGGCCAAAGAGGAATTCTACTCCAGCCTTAAACAATCCCTGTCCCGACGGGCGACAAGCTGATTCTCCTTGGCGACTTCAATGCCAGAGTTGGAAAGGACACAGACCATTGGAGAGGGGTGATTGGCAGGGAAGGGGTAGGGAAAACCAATGGTATCCTCCTCCTGATGAAATGCCCAGAACATGGTCTTGACATAACCAACACTTTGTTTCGTCAGAGAGACAAGTACAAGAACTCCTGGCAACACCCTCGCTCCAAGCACTGACGTCTGCTAGACTATGTCATCGTCCGAGCGAGGGACTGCAAGGACGTCCACATCACTCGCGCCATGACAAGAGCTGATGGCTGCTGGACTGACCACTGGCTAATCCGCTCTGATATCTCCATCAATGTAGTCTCAAAATGTCGGGGGCAACAGAGATGCTGCCGCAATAAAAATCAACGCTGAAGCATTCAAAGATCCTGCAAAGAAAGCCCTACTCAGCCAACGCCTCACAGACAACCTCCAATGTACCGGAGCCGCAGAGTGGTCCATAGTGCCTGATCTGCTCTCATGTCCATCATAATTAGCACCTGGGAAGAGACTCTTGGTTACTTTACCAGAAAACATCAAGACTGGTTTGATGAGAACAACCAGGAGATCCAGGAGCTAATAAACCGCAAACGCAAGGCATTTTTGAATTGGAAACAACACCACAACTCGAGTGAAAGAAAGCAGACCTACAGACAACTGAAGGCTGAGGTCCAACAAAAAACTCGAAACCTAAAGAACAGATGGTGGGTGGAAAAAGCGTAGGAGATCCAGCATCCAGCCGACAATCACGACGTGCGTGGATTTTTTACTGTAGTCAAGCCAACCTACGACCCAAGCACTCAAGGTCCTATTCCAGAGAGCCAAGAACGGAGAGGTGCTCACCAAGGACAGAGAAGCAGTCAGTGCCCGCTGGATGGAGCACTTCGAGGATCTTCTCAACCAAGACTCTGTCTTTGACGTGAGTGTCCTTAACTCCATCCCACAGCATGCTCCCCGCCACCACCTCGGCACAATCCCAGCCCGGCATGAGGTTGAAAAGGCCATCCGACAACTGAAAAACAACAAGGCCTCAGGAGCAGATGGAATCTCTGTCGAAGTACTACATCACCTCCTCTCTCTGACCTGGAAGCAGGAGAGAATGCTAGGGGTTATCAGAGACGCCGTAATCGTGTGCATCTTCAAGAAAGGTGACAAGTCCGACTGCGGTAATTAGAGGAGTTTCCTGCTATCTGCTGCAGGAAAAATCATTGCAAGAATCCTCCTCAATCGTCGCCTCCCAGTGGCTGAAGAACTCCTACCAGAGTCACCATGCGGATTTCGCCCACTAATGAGCACAACGGACATGATCGTCACCCCGCGACAAATCCAAGAAAAATGTAGGGAGCAGCATCAGCCTCTATGAATGGCTTTCTTTGACCTTCGACTTTGTCAACCATGAGGGATTATCGAACGTCCTTCTCAAATTCAGCTGTCCTTAAAAGCTTGTCACCATCCTCTCTGCCTGCTTCACGATGACATGCAAGCCGTGATTCTTACCAACGGATTCACCAATTGCAGACCGGTGTCAAGCAAGGCTGTGTCAATGCACCAATGCTCTTCTCAATTTTCCTCGCTGCAATGCTTCATCCCACCTTTAACAAGCTCCCGATGGAGTGGAGCTAATCTACCGGACAAGCGGGAAATTGTTCAACCTCCGACGCCTCCAGTCCAGATCCAAGGTTGTTGCAACCTCTGTCATTGAATTACAACATGCGGATGACACTTGAGTTTGTGCACACTCGGAGTCTGAATTCCAAACCATTAATGACACCTTCACTGAAGCGTACGAGAGTCTGGGCCTCACATTAAACATCAGTAAGACAAAGGTTCTCTACCACCCAGCCCCCGCCACACAGTACTGCACCCAGATTATCAAGATCCATGACGAGACCTTAGACAACGTGGATCACTTCCCATACTTTGGGAGCCTACTATCAGCAAGGACAGATATCGATGACGAAGTCCAATGCCGACTTCAGTGTGCCAGTGCAGCCATTGGCCGCCTGAGGAAAAGAGTGTTCGAAGATCAGGATCTCAAACCCGACACCAAGCTCATGGTCTACAGAGCAGTTGTGATACCCGCCCTCCTATATGCCTCAGAGACATGGACTATGTACAGTAGGCACCTCAAAGCACTGCAGAAGTACCACCAATGCTGCCACTGCAAAATCCTGCAAATTCACTGGCAGGATAAGCACTCCAACATCTGCGTTCGAGGCCAGCATCGAGGCATTGACCGCGCTCGATCAGCTCCGGTGGGCGGGCCACATTGTTCGCATGCCCGATACTAGACTCCGAAACAAGCTCTCTACTCCGAGCTACATCACTGCAGGCAAGCCCCAGGAGGGCAGAGAAAATGCTTCAAGGACACCCTCAAGGCCTACTTGAAAAAATGTAACATCCCCACCAACAACTAGGAATCCCTGGCCCAAGACCGCTCAAAGTGGAGGAGAAGCATCCGTGAAAGCGCCGAACACTTCGAGTCTCTTCGCTGAGAACACACGGAAGCCATGTACAAACAGTGGAAGGAGGGTACAACAAATCAAGCACCCCACCCACCCGTACCTCCAACCACCGTCTGCCCCACCTGTGACAGAGACTGTAGATCCTGTATTGGTCTCATCAGTCACCTTAGAACTCATTTTAGTGTGAAAACAAGTCATCCTCGACTCCGGGGTACTGCCTAAGGGAGTAAGGAAGGAACCCCACCGCTTACTGTACAGTCAAAAACTACCAGAGTAGGCAATCCTGCAGCTTCAGGCCATGTCTGATCAGGAGTTCTACCTGAAATGTGAAGCATTCACCCCCCTTTCAGGTGCTGAGCAGCTTGTTGCGCTGTTTTGAAGTTACTTCATTTAACTACCGTGCAATTAATATCGGGACGGACTGTGCTCATCCTGGCCCCAGAGGTGGTCGTAGCACAATAATTACACCTAAATCACAACAACGATAATGCTGGGGTTAGTAAAAGATGACTACTTCCTTAGACCACGTACAGAGATTAATATCAAGGTTCAGCTTTTGTTACTTACACAAGGCCACTGCTGATCTCGGGCAGTTTGAGTGAACGTGCTGTCTCAATAACTGACCCTTGCTGCAGCTTGTAAACATTGACTGCAGACTGCTCACCTCCTGAAAGTTACATGAGAATGACAACTGTGATATATTCTTTACCACATCACAAACACACATATATAAGGTGACTCGACAGGAACTTGTATTTACAGCAGCAGTTACATTACTGCAGTAGTCCACTAGGTGGAGCTCAATATTACAACAGCAACTTAAAAATAGATGAAAAACCAGCACAGCAACCACGCGCAGGTCCCCCACCCGCGTGCGCACACGCCCCGCCAACCGCGCGCACACGCCCCACCAACCGCACCCCACCAGCCCCAAGCACGCCCCACCAACCGCACTATTGCCCCACACACACCCCACCAACCGCGCCCATGCTCCACCAACCGCGCTATTGCCCCACGCACAGCCCACCAACCGCAGCCACGCCCCACCAATGCCACTCGTCCATGCCCCACCAACGCCATGCACCCACCCCTCACCAACCCCACGCACCCACGCCCCACCAACCGCGCGCACACGCCCCACCAACCCCACGCACGCTCCACCTACGTCCCACCAACCACACCCACGCCTCACCAATGCCACTCGCCCACACCCCACCAACCCCACGTCCCACCAACCCCACGCACCCACGCCATGCACCCACACCCCACCAAAGCCACGCACCACTCACCCACGCCACACCAACCCACGCCCCAACAAAGCCACGCACCCATGCCCCAGCAACCCCACGCCCACCAACCCCACGCACCACCCAGCAACCGCACCCACACCTCACCAACCACGAGCGCGTGCCCCACCAAATGCGCACACGCCCCACCAACCCACCAATGCCATGCACCCACGCCCCACCAACCCCATGCACCACCAAAGCCACGCAACCACGTCCCACCAACCGCGCGCACACGCCCCACCAACCCCACGCACGCTCCACCTACGCCCCACCAAAGCCACGCACCCACGCACCACCAAAGCCACGCAACCATGCCCCACCAACCCCACGCACCCACGCAACCACGCCCCACCAACCCCATGACCCCCACCCCACCAACCCCACGCATCACCCAGCAACCGCACCCACGCCCCACCAACCGCGCGCGCACACACACCCCACCAACAACGAGCACGCGCCCCACCAAACGCGCACACGCCTCACCAACCTGCGCGCACGCCCCACGCATGCCCTATCAACTGCGCGCAGGCCCCACCAACTGCACCCACACTCCCTACTAACTCCAGTGAGCACTGGTCCGGACATGAAACACCCTATAAATGATCAAAGGCTGAACAAGGTGCAAATTCTGAATAGAAGGTGCAAGGGCAAGGCTGGGAGGCCAAAAAAACCCTGACCATTTATTTATAAACATGTCCAAGACTTTGCTTGTTGAATACTGTTTCTGTGTCAGAGATTCCTACCCGAGTACGCTCAAAGTGTTCCGTGCCAAATCCACGCTCCTGACAGGGAACAGAAATTGGAATAACATTCTGATAGGCATCGGATCGTCGCAGTGAACGAACACACACACCTGAGTATGAGAAAAGACAGAGATTTCATACAGTAACACCACTAACAGCACAATAACCTGTAAACTCCCTCTAACCAATCGAACCCCAGCAATAATTTGCCCTCCCCCGTGTTTGCCCACCCCCAGTGTTTGACCCCCACCCACCCGCAGTGTTTACTCACACTCACTTGTTTGTTTGTATTTTAAGATCTTTTTTCTCAGATCGATTCTCCTGATATTCTGCAGGCAATCTTCCACCACTTCCAAATTAGTTGCATCAATCTTGCCCGCTTTCTCCAGTTCGACAACTAAATCTAGGAAAGTCTGGCAGATAAAAGCCATCCGTTAACTCAAAAACTGTTCCCAGCTTGACTGGCAGACATAGAGGAACCTGTTCAAAATCGCAACCCAATATCACAAGAAACAGACTGAAAAATAGCCTTTAAAACCTGGTGTTTCTCTCCAGCCGGCTTCTGAAACAGTCTGACCTGTACCCAGGTGTCAAACAGTCCGACCCGTCTGTACCCGGGTGATGAACAGTCCGACCGGTCTGTACCCAGGTGACGAACAGTCCGACCCGTCTGTACCCGGGTGACGAACAGTCTGACCGGTCTGTACCCGGGTGATAAACAGTCCGACCCGTCTGTACCCAGGTGACGAACAGTCTGACCGGTCTGTACCCGGGTGACGAACAGTCCGGCCCGCCTGTACCCAGGTGACGAACAGTCTGACCCGTCTGTACGCAGGTGACGAACAGTCTGACCCGTCTGTACGCAGTGATGAACAGTCTGACCCTCCGTACCATTTATAAAATCCTTAACCCTCAAAAATGAGAAGCTTTTAAAATCAGAACTTTCTACAAAATTAACTAAAGACAACAAAGAAAGCCGCTCACAGGTGCTGCTGATCATAGGTATTGTCTGTCTGCGTGTGTAGTTCAGGACAGAAAAGCAAGATTGTTAATTCATTTGTACTTATATTATAGGGTATTACCTGTCTGAAATAAGGGTTTGTGTGAATGTGTTTTAGAAAAAGCAAAGATCTTCACAACTGTGGAAATTTACTTTTAAAGTTACATTTTCTGTTAAATGTACCCTTTTGTAATAAAACAAAATGGAGTCTCAGTTCTCCCAGAAGCCCCTGCAGCAGACAGCCTGTTTCTGCATGAACATAGTAACCTTGACTGATAGCTATTTAAAGAAAGGCAGAAGCCATCTGTGTGAGCGAAGGAACCTTGAATTTACCCTCCCTGACTTGTTCGAACTATACTCCCTACTAAATAACTGTCGCTGTGCTAAACCTTAGAAGCATTACATAAAGGCTGTATAGATAAGTAGGGAATTAAAACAAGTATGTAATGTTAATTAAGTGACTGAAGAACTCCTTATCTGTATTTGCTGACCGCAAGGGCAGAATTGATACACGTGATGGAACCATAATTTCTTTGTTTGTTCTTCTGTATAAAGATAATGTAATTTCGTACAACTATAGAAGTCTGCGCAGAGCCTTTGACTCAGCAAGGCTTTTCCTTGTAGCAAGTAAAACTTATTAAAGGAACATCTACCGAGCTGTTTATGTCAGAGTTTCACTTTTTTTTGGTTAAATTGAGAGTCGCGATTTCGACAGTTTCTTGGAGGTTCCGCCGAGATCGCTTACCCTCTATTCTGTGAGTAAACGGATGCAGACATAGTGCCTCTTCAGTGAAAGACTTAACTGACCAGAATATGGTGAGCCTTTTTCTCGCAAAGGGTCTCTTTACTGTTGAATCGCATATGTAATCTGTTGTCCACAGTGGAGGTACTGCGATCTACGAGACTCGACATTTAAGTGCTAAAGTTATTTTTATAATCATTTCCTTCTCGGCCTGTAAGCAGAAGGGATCTGGTCCTGAAAATATCCAATCTGGAAACAGCCTGGGGAGATCTTCATTAGTATAAGGTAAAAGAGCGCTATTAATCGATGATCCATGTGCGATAGGATCAGAGTCCTTGTGTGATAGGAATAAAAAGGGAATTATCCTTGTGCGATAGGACTGCCTTAAAAGGGCAGGGGTCCTTGTGCGATAGGACCATTTTAGATAAGTTAAGGACTCAGTCTGTAGTGGCGTAAAACGCAGTCTGAGAATTGACTATATGTTTAGATAGAGTTTAAGGCTATGATTTGTATACCCGCGTGGTTGTTGTTTGTCTTAATTGTCCTTGTTATACTGTTGTGTTCAGTACTTTTGTGCGATATTGCAATTATCGAAACGGGAAGAGTCACGAGGGAAAATTGTGATTCGGAAAAACAAGGATTGATTGAGAAAGTAACTGATTGATCAACTACGGTTGGTTCGTGTCAAAATATCTCAAACACCCAGACTGGGCCCGAATTAAGAGCCTTTTCAGGCCACGTGACAGTCAGGAGAAGTGGGCATAGATAACTCGTTGACCGAAAGAATTGTGAGATCAGAAACTGTGAAAAATCTTAATCATCCAGAATGGGTGCCGGAACAAATAAAACACCACCAGAGGGCACACCAGCCTATTTTATGCTCCAGAATTGTGGTCAGTCTTCAACTGACCACCTAAAAATTGGGTAAAGTGGACTAAGGGTGAAGCAGGCCATTTCCACCCAATGGTTCAGTAATAAAAAAAAAAGGCCTGGGTTCCGATTCTTTGAGCCCATGTAAAAATAACAGAGGAAGTACCGTATATACTCGCGTATCCTACGATCTCGCGTATCATGCGACCCCTAAATTTTCGTCCCCAAAACATGATTTTATCATATATCTCATGTATCATGCGAGTCACTTTTTTGAGATACCAGATGCCACTAGGCTCGGCTTTCAAACAAGTTTAACAAGTACCCAACACGTAACAAGTACCCTAACACATAACAACGATCGAACACAGACCTTAACAACCGAATCATGAAACATCGAGTGGATTCTGTTGTGAAAGCTGTTCGCGAATCGAACACCGATATAGCAATCATTCCAGCTGGCTTGACTAGCGTCGTTCAGCCACTTGACGTATCCATTAATAAGCCATTTAAAGACAATATAAGAAAGAAATGGAATGACTGGATGATGGAAGGAGAGAAATCATTTACGAAGGGAAGAAATATGAAGGCTCCGGATTTGCCTCCACTGTGTTTGCGGGTAAAAGAAGCATGGACTGAGATAGATGGAGATTTGATTGTTAAAGCCTCTAATAATGCAGCAAACTTCAGAGGGAGTTGTGGGTGGCGATCTCTAGACCACAGCAAAGATACAGTACAAGTGACAATAGAGGCTGCAATCCAGCCCAGGAGATACCTGCTGAGATTCAGCATGGATACGGTCTGCTTAACAGCCTAACAGCCTAATCTTGGCCAGCACTTCACACCCGCAAATTTTGTATCTCGCGTATCATGCTACCCCCCAAATTTAGGTTACAATTTAGGTCTTCAAAAGTCGCATGATACGCGAGTATATACGGTAAATCAATATGAAAAAAAGAAAAACCTGATAGTGATGTATGGATCCAAAAATAGAGCCGGCCAAACAATAAGCTTTGTCGAGTGGAGAGAGACTTTTGTGAATGTCTGTCTTTGAGTGAGAGTGCTTGTGTAAAATTTTTGACTGCGGAATGAATGAAAGCCTGTTTGGGAAACTGGTGGAGTTGTCTACTGTATTAGCTCCACCCACTTTTTCAAACAGAGTGAAAGTTTTTTTAACCCTTTGTAGTGTTGTCCTGTATGTAGGAAGTTTTAAGTTAAAAACGCAGGTGTGGATTTATTCGGATGATAAGTTACGGAGCTAGGAAATGCCCAAAGGATATAGGTTTGTTGAGCAAAAGATTAAAAATGCATGGTCCCGGCGGTTTAAAAAAAAGAGAATTTATCTGACATGCTCACTTACTTGTCAAAAGAAAACATGCAATCATTAATTGCATTGTGTTGAAAGACAATAAATTTAGTCCAGGAATGAGATAAAGAACGGGGAAGGGAATGCCTTTTAAAAAAAAAAGCCTGTGTGGGTCTCGCGAGGCTGCAGGCTGGGGAAGTACGCTCCCATTGCCCTTTGTGTAAAACCTTGACGCGAAAGCTTCTAGCTCTGTAAAGAGATTTTTAAATAAAAGATTGGCAGTACACTATCTGAATTGGGATTTTGAAATATTTCAAGTGATTCTCCTTGATAAACATTTGGGTGTATTGGGAAAAAACATTTTGGGTTTGGAAGCCTTTTAATAAAATTACACAATTGCTGTGCCAGAAGCTATAGCTTAAAAGGTTGTAATTTATGAGACACTGTATCATAAAATTGAAGTTACAGAGCAAAAGATTGGAGTTTTTGATGTTCAGCTTCTAAACCAGAAGTTGGACACACAATTATAAAACAAGTACTTTGCATTCTGTGAACTGTGAATCACTATAAGCATAAATGAGAAGTCCAATTTTTAAAAAAAACAGTATTACCATATTTGACATTTTGTAATCCAACAATAAATACAAATACTACAAAAAGGGGGAGGATGACAGATTATATTTTGGCAATTTGGTATGCACCAGGTATTTCGGCAGTTGCAAAACAAATCTGTGAAAATTGTGTTACCTGTCAGAAATGAATCCAGGTAAAACGGAAAAGGTAGAATCTGCCTCCCACCCAAATCCAAGGGGCCTTTTGTACATTTACAAATGGATTTTATTGAATTACCTTTGTGTATGGGATTTAAGTATGTATTAGTTATTGTAGATGTGTTCTCTAGATGGATTGAAGCCTTTTCCATGTAAAAAGGCCGATGCCACTACTGTTGCTAAATTTTTGTTAAAAGAAATTGTACCACGCTTCGGAATTCCAGCAAAAGCTTTCGAGTGACAATGGGTCACATTTTACGGGAACTGTTATAAAAGAAATGTGTAAAGCTTTACAGATCAACCAACGTTTTCATTGCAGGTATCATCCAAATCAGCCGGACTTGTTGAAAGATAATGGAATGCTTAAAATAAGCTGGCAAAATTATGCAATGGCACTGAACTAAAATGGGTAGAACTGCTGCCCCTAGCCTTGATGATAATGCGATCTGCAACTAACAGAACAACAGGCCTGTCACCACATGAGGTGGTTATGAGACGTCTCCAATGACTACCTTTTACTGCACCGTTTATGGCAAAACAAATGGACATCCATAAAATGAAAGAAAATATGTTGCATTATTGTATCGCACTAACCAAATGTATTTCCAGCTTTCATTCACAGGTAAAAGAAGCCCAAGTCGAACCAGCAGAGGGGAAGTTTCATAATCTAGAGACCGGACATTTCGTTTACATCAAAATTTTTAAAAGAAAAAGCAGCCTACAACTAAGATTTGAAGGACAATACCAGGTCTTGGTGACAACTAATACTGCAATCAAGATAAAAGACCAACATGGATCCATGCGTCCCATTGCAAAAGGGCACCCGACAAGGAGGAATGAATAAGGAACTGTAGGGACTATGGGGACTGATAGTGCTGTGCTCAACAGGGTTGTTCCTGTGTCATTGACAGAACCAGGGGTACAGAAACACGAACAAAGGGAACTACAGGAAAATGTATTTATGGCACTGAGTCATAAGTATGCTCAAGAAAGGAACTTGTCTGACTGTTGGATATGTTCCCATGGACCTGTCCACTCCGAAGGGGGTATTCCCCTAAGATCCGTCCCCTTTAATGAATCAGAAACGGCAGAATGGTTAATAGTGTAAAATAGGACAAATTTAACTAAGGTGTCAGAAATGAAGGATCTAACAGAATGGAGGTCAGCAGGATATAATCTTACAACCTTCCAGGGGTGGTATCAGCCAAATTATAGTAATAGTCGTCAGCCACCCTTCCTAAGTATTATTCCCGGAAAAGGAAATCCTGTAGGTATAATATGCTTAGTAAATGATGAAACTAAAGGACCAGAAGTGGGACGCAGCAAGTGTCCCCAAATGACTAAATGGCAAGCCATGACAAATCACACTGACGGGAGAAAAATAGCAATCTTTAACTGGACTATGGTCCTTAATAAAACCTCAGGTAAAAGGTGGGACGGGGAGACCTCTCGGGTATGGATGGCACGAAAGGACCAGAGACTGACGTCCTATAATTGCACTTACTTTATTTATGGCCATAAAGCCTACCCATGGTTACCAGCCAACTGGACGGGGTCCTGTTATTTAGGATATGTGATACCCTTTATTAGGACAACAAAGACTCTAAGGGATGCCTATGGAAGCCATCGACCTAAACGAGATTTGACATGGTTAAATGAAATAGTCAAGGTAATGATACCATCCTATGGAATAGCATCGAACGAATAGCAATTACGGGAACTAGCTAATTTAGTAGAATCAATAGCCAACACAACTTCCCAGGCCTTCGAAAGGGTAAATGACGAAATGGTAGCCATTCGAACGGTGGCTCTCCAAAATCGTATGGCCCTAGATTATCTCCTAGCCAAGGAGGGAGGGACATGCGCGTTAATTGGTGAAGAATGCTGTACGTACATCCCGGATAATTCAGAAGAGATCAGCAATCTAGCTGAATATATTAGGAAGAGGGTGATAAGAGTACAAACAAACTATTGGCCAGGGAAGTACCACCTTATGGAATTGGGTATCCGGGTGGCTGGGATCCCTGGGAAAATCCTTGGTACAGGGTTTGATCATGTTCTTGCTGATAATCTTTGCCTTATACCTTTTGTTTGTATTAATTAAGTGCTGCTGCGCCAGGTTGGGAGAAACAATATTACCAACCAAGACCACTGCTAGGGTTATGGTAGCAACAACTACCGAAGGTTCTTGTGTGGAAATGGAAATAGAAAGACTGTGCAAGATTAGAATGGATTAAGTTGTCCTTATAAAAGGACAAAAGGAGGGAATGTGGAAATTTACTTTTAAAGTTACATTTTCTGTTAAATGTACCCTTTTGTAATAAAACAAAATGGAGTCTCAGTTCTCCCAGAAGCCCCTGCAGCAGACAGCCTGTTTCTGCATGAACATAGTAACCTTGACTGATAGCTAATTAAATTAAAGCGAGGGAACCTTGAATTTACCCTCCCTGTCTTGTTAAAACTATACGCCCTACTAAATAACTGTCGCTGTGCTAAACCTTAGAAGCATTACATAAAGGCTGTATAGAGAAGTAGGGAATTAAAACAAGGATGTAATGTTAATTAAGTGATTGAAGAACTCCTTATCTGTATCTGCTGACCGCAAGAGCAGAATTGATACATGTGATGGAACCATAATTTCTTTGTTTGTTCTTCTGTATAAAGATAATGTAATTTCGTACAACTGTAGAAGTCTTCGCAGAGCCTTTGACTCAGCAAGGCTTTTCCTTGTAGCAAGTAAAACTTATTAAAAGGAACATCTACCAAGCTGTTTATGTCAAGAGTTTCACTTTTTTTAGTTAAATTGAGAGTCGAGATTTTGACACAACAAAATGAGGGGACATCCAGTCATGCTGATACATGCTGCGAATTTCTGTAGAATGCACAGAGGTGGTTTAACATTCTGTGCAAATGTTGTGAGGTGAAAATATTCATTCGCAGCCCAGGCTTTTGAAAGGGCAGAGGCCTGGAAGCAAAAAATTTGAGGAGAATATTAAAATACACAAAAAAAAATCATTTGGTTGAATCATGTTATTGTGAAATATGTAAATTTTACTTTTTTAAAGTTGCCAGTTAAGGCGAATAACATAGAAGCATTTAAGGGGAAGCTAGAAAAACACATGAGTGAGAAAAGAATAGAAGGATCTGCTGATAGTGTTAGATGAAGAGGGGTGGGAGGAGGCTCATGTGGGGCATAAACACTGGCACAGATCAGTTGGGCCAGATGGCCTGTTTCTGTGCTGTACATGCTACATAATGGGGCTAAAATCCTGGCCTCACCGGGTCTATACGAAGTGCTGACGGACCGGGCGAGGCCTTGCAAAAGCTGGTTTTCGGGGCGCGATGTGCATACGCCGAAAACCAGCTTCTCTGATCTGTAAAGATTTGTCTTGACAGATCCTCCGCATCTCTGGGAGAAGGACATGTGCGAGAGAGATTGGGCAATTTGCCCAACTCATGCCCAGCGAATGTCCTTCAAACTTTTACGCCTGGTGAAAGCAGGCGCATAGCCTACTTTTACCAGCGTAAGAGTTTTAAAATATATAAAAATTAAATTTAAAAACACATTTTTATGTTAAAAACCCTGTCCATTAAGGAAAGTTTATTTTAAACCGTATTAAAACACATCTTTTAAAAATTCAAAAAAATATGTAGTTTTTTTCTAAAACATTTAATTAACTTTAATTTCAATTCATTTTAAATATGTGAGGTGTTTTATTTATTTATTATGTTGTGTTTCTTGTTTTCGGGGTTTATTCTCATTGATAATAATGGAAACGCGTAAAAACGGAGCTCCCATTATTATCAATGAGAATACTGCAGAGTGATTGGAGGCCCACGTGACTGCAGCTTCTCCCCGTACACTACGCACTGAATGAAGGTCTCCGTCCAGAATCGAAGGTGTCTCCAGGACCACCAGGTACTTTCGCAAAAAACAATTGGGTCGGAGGTGTTCATCCAAAGGAAGCCTCCGATCAGAATTTTAGCTCCATTATGTAATTTTGTTTGAAAGGTTTTTTTTTTTGAGACATCAGAAATTCCAGCTGAGAAAAGAAAATGGTGGCCGAAAATGTTTTCAAAAATTATTTTAAGTGATTCAGTTGGTGTTCCAACAAACCGTGACAGTGAAATGTTTACCTGTTTATATGGGGTTTCCCATGATTACTCCTAGTGCAGATTCCTGGGGAACTGGGACCAGTTCAGGAGCAAGCATGGCCTGTACAGGATGGACGGGCTGAAGAGATGGTGTAGGAGGGGAGGGTTTAGATTCTGGGGCAGGACTGGCCTGGCCTGTACGGGATGGACGGCCTTCTTTTGAACAGGGCTGGGTACAGTTTCCTCGGCAAATGTGTCCAGGATGGCTTTCTGGATCAGGATATTTTTAATCCGACAAACGAGAAGGCAAATGCTGGATCTAGCTCTAGGAAGTGAAGTGAGGCAAGTAGGCAGTGTGAGCGACTAGTGAGAAAGGCTGTGCGGTGGATGTTGCGCACGTAGATTTTCAAAGACCTTTCACAAGGTGCTACATAGGAGGCTTGTCTATAAACTAAGTATTTTCTGTGCTGCAGACTATACAACTGTTTATTGTTACACATGAAGTAGGTCTTTGGGATCTTGTGCGCAAAATGGCTGTTGCATCAATCTATATAGTAATTGTGACTGTAACGCATGCCGAGAGCTGTATTAAGATGTTGTCGAGGTGCAATTCCTCCTTCTGCAATGTGAAGTTAAAAAAAAAGCCAACATATATATTTTTTAAACAATAGCATTTGGTCACAGCGGGCTGACTTCACACACCCATAATCGCCTGTCCTACACATAAGCTGCAGCCTGCACCCACAGTCACTGGGCCCGAGGCCTACTGAGAGAGCACATTAACGGAGCAATTACCTTCACTGCTTCTAGCCGACCTTTCGGTACTTGACACCTTAATAAAAATAAAATAGATTTCAAATCTTCTTGTGAGAGATCTTCACTGATGTCCATCAACAGCTCCCTGTGTAACAGAGAGACAGAGATGCAAAGTGTTAGTTAGTTACCCTGAACATATCGACAGTCCGGTAAGCAGAACCCCAGTAATAATTTAAAAAGCTAATGAAATGTTGGCCTTTATCTCAAGGGAGCTAGAATACAAAGTGGTGGAAGTTATGGTAGTTATACAAAGCTCTGGTTTGACCCCAGCTGGAGTACTGCATTCAGTTCTGAACACCACACCTCAGGAAGGATATACTGGCCCTGGAGATTCACCAGAATGATACCAGGGCTAAAAGGATTAAATTATGAGGGCAGGTTGCAGAAACTAGACTATAGAAAATTAAGGGGTAATCTAATTGAGATGTTTAAGATGATGAAAGGATTTGATGGGGTATATAGAGAGACACTATTTCCTCTTCTGGGGGAATCCAGGGGGCATATTTGCCTTTATAGCGAGAGGATTTGAGTATAGGAGCAGGGAGGTCTTACTGCAGTTGTACAGGGCCTTGGTGAGGCCACACCTTGAATATTGTGTACAGTTTTGGTCTCCTAATCTGAGGAAGGACATTCTTGCTATTGAGGGAGTGCAGCGAAAGTTCACCAGACTGATTCCCGGGATGGCAGGACTGACATATGAAGAAAGACTGGATCGACTAGGCTTATATTCACTGGAATTTAGAAGAATGAGAGGGGATCTGATAGAAACATAAAATTCTGACGGGATTGGACAGGTCAGATGCAGGAAGAATGTTCCTGATGTTGGGGAAGTCCAGAACCAGGGGATATAATCTAAGGATAAGGGGTAAGCCATTTAGGACCAAGATGAGGAGAAACTTCTTCACCCAGAGAATGGTGAACTTGTGGAATTCTCCACCACAGCAAGTTGTTGAGGCCAGTTCGTTAGATATATTCAAAAGCGAGTTTGATGTGGCCCTTACGGCTAAAGGGGTATGGAGAGAAAGCAGGAAAGGGGTACTGAGGGAATGATTAGCCATGATCATATTGAATGGTGGTGCAGGCTCGAAGGGCCAAATGGCCTGCCCCTGCACCTATTTTCTATGTTTCTATGTAACCTTAAAATTAGAGCTAAGCCATTCAGGGGTGATGTCAGGAACTCTTCTGCACACAAAGGGTAGTGGAAATCTGGAACTCTTTCCCCAAAAAGACTGGGGGTCAACTGAAAATTTCAAAACAGAGATGGACAGATTTTTGTTAGGCAAGGGTATTAAGGGAAAGGGAACCAGGGCGGGTAAATGGAGTTAAGATACAGATCAGCCATGATCTATCTGAATGGCGGAACGAGCTCGAGGGGCTGAATGGCATCCTCCTGTTCCTGTGAACAGATCGACATTCCATCATCCGGGTCGGACCCACATTCCGTCACCCAGATCAGACCCACAGTTCATCATCCGGATCAATCCGACATTCCGCTACCCGAATGCATTGGTAACATTGCGACTCTACCCGACATATGGTGGCATTGAGCACCCAAAACACGTAAAGGTAATACAAGCCCCAAGTGTGAGCACCGTAGCCTGGGGAATAAGATTAGCTTTCTCACTCCTGTACTCTATTCACCACACGTTGCCACTTACTGTAGCAAGAAACTGCTCAGTACAGCTGTCGTCTGAACATTATCTGCTATCTTCCCAGGAGCTAAAACTGGGGAAGCCCAGCTTCCTCCATTGGGTTGGGGGGGGGGGAGGGGGGAGATAGAACCCTTTCCATTACTCTAAGATTGGTTTTACCTGTATGAAGACACGTATCCTTTACCAGCTTTCAAATTTCTCTCCAAAAGCATTAGGTCAACCTCCATTCTTCTCAGGATATCGAGTCTCCTTATTCGATAAAGCAGTTCAGTTAGGAAGTCGAGCCTCAGCAGGTTCTGCTTGCTCAGGGTCTCGAAGAGCTCTTTCACTTCTCCAATTGCCGAATAGTCTTTGAGAAAATCCAGGCACAAAAACACTAAGGTGGCACTTTCCTCTTGGGACAGTTCGCCAGCTATTCCCACAGCCAGTGTTCTGATGTCCTTTTCGCATCGGTTGAACATCTTAGAAAGTGAAGCAAGAAGCCCAACAGCTCCTTACAGGAAGCTAATATTCTCCCAACTGATAATCTTGTGCTGTGATCTCATTCCTGCTGACGGCATGAACTTCTCTTTTCCGACCTCAATGAAATTCAGAGAGACCTAAATGGGGAAACAAACATGAATTAACTGACCACAAGTCCTTTTTGGTTTAGAATACTCCATTTTTGTGCGACTGACCTCAGGAAGAACAGAAAGATCCCAGTTTTATTCTAAAGCTGCGCTTGCTCAGCTGGTCTTAGTCATGGCTGTAGTCGGGCCTCAGCAACCCGGAGTTAGGAAACGGCAAGATATAATTCAACCAGGCTTCCCAGCACTGATCAGTGCAAGGGCCCCTTGCTGGAAGTAGCTAACTGCAGACAGGACTACACCAGCTCATCACTGCCTCACACAGCAGACTGACACTCGCTGTTAAGGCACAGCCAAGAATAATGGACACTCGGGTGACATACTGCAAGTCGATTACTGACATACTGGCACCCACAGAACCCCAGCGAGTGTCATGCAACAAAAGAGAATGCATTAATTTTTCACATGGTACATTAAGATTTTTAATTCTAGGTCAGAATACTTAATGGACATTGTAGAGGGAGCTTTACTCTATATCTAACCCGTGCTGTACCTGCCCTGGGAGTGTTTGATGGGGCAGGGTAGAAGGAGATTTACACTGTATCGAACCTCTAAGCGATCGCACAACCAATGGATCAGATTAAAGCTCTGCAGTCCTGCCACATCCAGTTGTGAATGGTGGTAGACAATTAAACAACTAACATGAGGAGGAGGCTCCATGAATATCCCCATCATCAATGATGGCGGAGCCCAGCATGTGAGTACAAAAGACAAGGCTGAAGCGTTTGCAACCATCTTCAGTCAGACGTGCTGAGTGGATGATCAATATTGGCCTCCTCCTGAGGTCCCCACCATCACAGAAGCCAGTCTTCAGCCAATTCAATTCACTCCACAGGATATCAAAAATGGCTGAGCGCATTAGATATAGCAACGACTATGGGCCCCGACGACATCCAGGCTGACTTATGCTCCAGAACTCGCCACGCCTCTAGCAAAGCTGTTCCAGCACAGCTACAACACTGGCATCTATCCGATGACGTGGAACATTGCCCAGGTATGTCCTGTCCACAGAAAGCAGGACAAATGCAATCAGGCCAATTACCACCCCATCAGTCTACTCTCAATCAACAGCAAAGTGATGGAAGGTCTAGTCGACAGTGCTATCAAGTGACACTTACTCACCAATAGCCCACTCACCGATATCCAGTTTGGGTTCCGCCAGGACCACTCGGCTCCAGACCTCATTACATCTTTGGTCCAAACATGGATAAAGAAGCTGAATTCCAGAGGTGAGGTGAGAGTGACTGCCCTTGACATCAAGGCAACATTTGAGCAAGTGTGGCATCAAGGAGACCTAAAACTGGTCAATGGGAATCAGGGGGAAAACTCTCCACTGGCTGGAGTCATATCTAACACAAAGGAAGATGGTTGTGGTGATTGGAGGTCAATCATATCAGCCCCAGGACATCGCTGCAGTAGTTCCTCAGGCCCAACCATATTCAGCTGCTTCATCAATGACCTTCCCTCCATCATAAGGTCCAAAGTGGGAATGTTCGCTGATAACTGCACAGTGTTCAGTTCCATTCGAAACCCCTCAAATAATGGAGCAGTCCATGCCCGTATGCAGCAAGACATTCATGCTTGGGCTGATGTGTGGCAAGTAACATTCATGCCACACAAGTGCCAGGCAATGGCTTTTTCCAACAAGCAAGAGTCTAACCACCGCCTCTTGACAATCAACAGCATTACCATCGCTGAATCGGCCACTATCAACATCCTGGGGCCCACCATTGACTAGAAACATAACTGGACCAAACACAAAAATACTATGGCAACACGAGCAGGTCAGAGGCTGGGTATTCTGTGGTGAGTGTCTGACCTCCTGACTCCCCAAAGCCTTTCCACTATATACAAGGCACAAGTCAGGAGTGTGATGGAATACTCTCCACTTGCCTGGATGAATGCAGCTCCAACAACACTCAAGAAGCTCAATACCGTCTAGGACAAAGCAGCCCGCTTGATTGGCACCCCATCCACCACCTTAAACATTCACTCCCTCCACCACCAGCACACCGTGGCTGCAGTGTGTACCTTGTACAAGATGCACTTCAGCAACTCGCCAAGGCTTCTTCGGCAGCACCTCCCAAACCCGCGACCTCTACCACCTAGAAGGACAAGGGCAGCAGGCGCATGGGAGCAACATCACCTCCACGTTCCCCTCCAAGTCACACACCATCCTGACTTGAAAGTATGTCGCCGATCCTTCATCGTCGCTGGGTCAAAATCCTGGAACTCCTTCCCTAACAGCACTATGGGAGTACCTTCACCACATGGACTGCAGAGGTTCAAGAAAGCGGCACACCACCATTTTCTCAAGGGCAATTAGGGATGGGCAATAAATGCTGGCCTTGCCAGTGATGCCCACATCCCAGGAACGAATACAAATAAAAAGATAATATTCAATTATTACTTAACTATATTTCTATTGTTCAGTTCCCCCTCTTTTCCCCTTCTGCTCTAATATTCTGTACCTTGTTTCAGTAACTCCCTACATCTACCTCCATCTCCCTCCCTCCACCAACACCTCCTTCTCCTATCCATCTCCCTCCAACCCTCATTTTTCTCGCTCTCCCCCTAATATCCTGTACCCTCCTTCAGTAACTCCCTTCTCCTCTCCTCCAGCACCCTCCCTCCCCCCCCCCATTTCCCCCACCCCTCATATCTGCCTCCCTCCCATATTTTCCCACTCTAAAATCCTGTACCTTGTTGCAGGAAGTCTGTACTCCTGTCCCCCCTCTCCTTTCTTTCCCCCTCTCCTCCCCAATATCCTGGTCCATTTCAATAAGTTCCTACACCCCACCCCCAGTTTCCCTCCCACCCCCAGTCTAATATCCCGTACCATTTCTTTAAATCCCTACACATCTTCGCACCCTCCCCTCGCCCCAACCTGCACCCCACTCCACCTCCATACCCTGTTTCAGTAAAACCTGACACCCTCCCCAGTCTTGCTCCTTTCCCTTCGTCTCTTCTGAACAGTTAGCTTTTCCTTATTCTTAATTTCTCCTGGGAGAGGCAAAAACAGCTAAAAAAAACCCCAGGTCAATTGGGGAAAAAAAATCTGGGAAAATTCCTCTCCGACCCATCCAGGTGATTGAAATTAGTCCAGATCACCTTGGCCGTATTCGATTCCCTGCAATACTTCCCATCATATCTGCGCCAGCCAACAAGAGGTTATCCAGTTTAATCCGATTTATCAGCTCTAGGTCCGTAACCCTGCAGGTTACGGCAACTTCAAGTGCCCATCTAAGCACCTTTTAAATGTGGTGAGGGTTTCTGCATCCACCACCGTTCCTGGCAGTGAGTTCCAGACCTCCACAACCTTCAGCATGAAGAAGTCTCCCCTCAAATCCTTCCACCAACCACCTTGCTATCCACTATATCCAGGCCCCTCAAAATTTTATACACCTCAGGTGAGGTCTCCTTTCGGCCTCCTCTGTTCCAATGAGAACAAACCCAGTCTATCCAATCTGTCCTCATAGCTAAGATTCTCCATTCCAGGCAGCATGCTAGTAAATCTCCTCTGCACCCTCTCCAGTGCAATAACATCCTTCCTCTAATACAGTGACCAGAACTGCACGCTGTACTCCAGTTGTAGCCTAACCAGAGTATTATACAATTTAAGTATAAGCCCCCTGCTCTTGTTTTCTATGCCTCAGCCAATAAAGGCAAGCATTCCGTATGCCTTCTTAACCAACTTATCCACCTGGCCTGCTACTTTCAGGGATCTGTGGACAAGCACTTCAAGGTCCCTTTGTTCATCTACACTTCTAAGTGGCCTACCGTTTAATGTGTCTACCCTTTCCTTATTAGCCCTCCCCAAGTGCATCACCTCACACTTCTACAAATTAAATTCCATTTGCCACTATTCTGCCCACCTGACCAGTCCATGACTTTCCTCTTCATTATCAACCACATAGCCAATTTTAGTGTCATCTGCAAGCTTCTTAATCATACTTTCTATATTCAAATCTAGATCACTGATGTATACCACAAAAAGCAAGGGACCCAGTACTGAGCCCTGCGGAAACATCCTTCCAGTTACAAAAACATCCATCGACCATTACCCTTTGCTTCCTACCTCCAAGTCAATTTCCAACTAGCCGCTTTGGCATGTATCCCATGGGCTTTAACCTTCGTGACCAGTCTACCATGTGGGACCTTATCAAAAGCTTTGCTAAAGTCCATATATACTACATCACATACACTACGCTCATCGACCCTCCTGGTTACCTCCTCAAAAAATTCAATCAGGTTAGTCAAATAAGAAAGGCCATTCGGCCCATCTCGATTTGTCCATCCAGTCTCACCCTACTTTCCCCACAGTTGTAGCTTATTTGATTCCAAAGTTTTCACCTCCCCTGGTCTGTTCTAAATGTTGATAGGAACAGGAGGAGGCCATTCAGCCCCTCGAGCCTGTTCGGCCATTCAATTAAATCTTAGCTGATCTGAATCTCAACTCCATCTCCATGCCTTGGTTCCCTAGTTCTAACATTAAGGTTATACTCCCCTGTTCTGGACACACCCAACAGAGGAAATAGTTTCTCTCCATCAACATATCAACTCCTTTAATCTTAAACATCTCAATTAGATCACCCCGTAATATGTTATACTGGAGGGAATACAAGCCAAGACGATGCAACCTGTCCTCATAATTGAGCCCGCTGATCGTGTGTGCTGAGGGCCCAGAGCCTCCCGCTCTCGTTACCTTTCCCCACCCGGGCCCAGCCTTCTCTCCGCCATCTCCTGCTGCTCCGAGTCCGGAAGTAGCGGCGCTCCACCCGGCAGCGGAACAAGAGCGTCGCCGGGGCCGGGCTGGTGCCGCTTAGCACCGGCCTCGTACCCGGGCTCCACGCCTGAGGGGAGTTGATCGCTGAATTGGTGGAAGCTGCGAGCGCCCCCCCCGGGCAAAGTACGGCTTATACCGGGGAGTGAATCATACCGATCTGTCCTGAGCCTCCTGGGGGAGATTCCTTAAGATTCACAAAAGCGAAAGCGAAAGCTGTTCAGTTTCGGGGCCAGGCCGCAGTTATACTTGCACCTAGGTCAGGGCCGCACTGGGTCCGCGCCCAGATGGAACCGGAGGGTGTCCCAGCATTTCTTTCAACGCGGTGTTGTCTGGAGCTATACTGTCAAACTGGGCACCTAGTTCCCCATCAGTGACCCCCAGTCACCCTTTTCCCCCCGTCAGTAATCCCCAGTCACCCCTTTCCCCCCCTCCCATCAGTGACCCCCAGTCACCCCTTTCCCCCCCTCCCATCAGTGACCCCCAGTCACCCCTTTCCCCCCCGTCAGTGACCCCCAGTCACCCCTTTCCCCCCCATCAGTGACCCCCAGTCACCCCTTTCCCCCGTCAGTGACACCCAGTCACCCCTTTCCCATCAGTGACCCCCATTCTCCGTCACCCCTTTCCCCCAGTCAGTGACCCCCATTCCCCGTCACCCAGTCACCCCTTTCCCGTCAGTGACCCCCATTTCCCCTTTCCCCCCGTCAGTGACCCCCCCATACCCCCAGTCACCCCTTTCACCCTCCGTCAGTGACCCCCATTCCCATCAGTGACTCCCATTCCCCCGTCACCCATATTCCCCCATCAGTGACTCCCATTCTACATCATCCCAATTTCCGCCCCCATCTGAAGCCTGTATGGTTCAGAGACATGGACCATGTACAGTAGACATCTGAAGTTGCTGGAGAAATATTACCAACGATGTCTGCGCAAGGTCCGACAAATCCCCTGGGAGAACAGACGCACCAACATTAGCGTCCTCGACCAGGCCAACATCCCCAGCATTGAAGCACTGACCACATTTGATCAGCTCTGCTGGGCAGGTCACACTGTTCGCATGCCAGACACGAGACTCCCAAAGCAAGTGCTCTACTCGGAACTCCTTCACGGCAAACGAGCCAAAGCTGGGCAGAGGAAACGTTACAACCTCAAAGCCTCCCTGATAAAGTGTAACAGCCCCACTGACACCTCGGCGTTCCTGGCCAAAGACCACCCTAAGTGGAGGAAGTGCATCTGGGAGGGCGCTGAGCACCTCGAGTATGCAGAAATCAAGCGCAGGCAAATCTGTCCCACCCTCCCTTTCCCTCACCGACTATCTGTTCCACCTGTGACAGGGACTGTTCAGCCACCTAAGAACTAATTTTAAGAGTGGAAGCAAGTCTTCCTCAATTCCTAGGGACTGCCTATGATGATGACATCCATTGACGCAGAGCTCGGAGGTACTTCACTCACTTCTCACATTACCGGTTTATGCAGTAAAAGGGAATTTCATTAAAAAGAGAACATTTTCAAAGGTTCCTCCAACACTGTACAGTGTGTTTAAACATTGCACTTGTGTTCATGCAATAACAGGGCACATTAATTAACCACATACATCAGGAAGGAATCAGATTCAATGTCTGGTCTGTACAAGTTAAGTCATCAGCACAGGTGGCCTTGGGGTGCTGCAATTGTCCTTAATGTCCCTGCTTAAACTGCAGATATGCGGACATTGGGTGATAACGGCAGGGAATGTGGCAGTGATGGTTAAATAGGGTGTTCAGTGATGGTTAAATGCAGTTTGGCTATTTATATAGTGACTTTAATGTAACAAAATGTACCAAGGACTTTGCAAAAGTGTAAAACAGACAAAAATGGACAGCAAGGAGATATTAGGACAGGTGACTAAAAGCTCGGTTGAAGAGGTAGATTTTAAGGAGATTCTTTAAGAAGAAGCGGGGAGACGGAAAGTTTTAGGAGGCGATTTCCAGAACATAGGGCATAGACAGTTGAAGGTAATCGGGATTGGACAAGAGGCCAGAATTGGAGGAGCAGAGATCTCGGGAGGGTTGTAGGGCTCAAGGAGATTAGAGATAGGGAGCGGCGAGGTCACAGAGGGATTTGAAGATGAGGATGAAAAATTTAAAAGAGGGGCATTCGGGGACTGTAAGCCAATGTAGGTCAGCGAGCACAGGATTGATGGCTAAATGGGACTTGATGTAGGTTAGGTAACAGTTTTGGATAAGCTCAAGTTATTATATTGGGTGGAAAATTGGGGGCCAACAACTGGCATTTATATAGCACGCTTAACATAGTAAAATATCCCAAGGCACTTCACAGGAGTGATATCAAACAAAATCTGACACTGAGCCACATAAGGAGATATTAGGACAATGACCAAAAGCTTGATCAAAAAGAGGTAGGTTTTAAGGAGCATCTTAAAAGGAGGGAAGAGAGACGGAGAGATTTAGGGAGGGAATTCCAGAGGTTAGAACCTAGGCAGCTGAAGGCACAGCTGCCAATGTTGGATAAATTAAAATCAGGGATGCTCAAGAGGCCAGAATTGGTGGAGTACAGAGGTTACAGGACAGTTGTAGGGCTGGAGGAGAATAGAGATAGGGAAGGGCGAGGTCATGGAGGGAACTGAAAACCAGGAAGAGAATTTTTTTTAAATCATGGCACTGTTTAAGCGGAAGCCAATGTAGCTCAGCGAGCACAGAAAAGTCCGGAGGTGACAAAGGCATCAATGAGGGCTTCAGCAGCAGATGAGCTGAGGCAGGGGTAGAGACAGGAGAGGTGGAAGTAGATGGTTTTGGTGATGGAGAGGATATGGGGTTGTAAGCACAGGTCAAGATCAGCCCGAGACAGTGGCCAGGGAGGTGGATGGAGTTGGTGGCGTGAACTGAAGACTATGGCTCAGTCCTTCTAATGTTTAATTAGAGGAAACTGCAGCTCATCTGGATGTTGGACAAGCAGTCTAACAGCACACAGGGAGGGGTCGAGAAAGGTGGTGGTGAGGTAGAGCTGGGTATTCTCAGCTTACATATGCTGTGTCTTCAGATGAGGTCATTGAGGGGCTGTATATAGATGCGAAATCGGAGGGGCCCCAAGGATAGGTCCTTGGGAGACTCCAGAGGTAATGGTGCAGTTACCTATGGTTAAACAAGAATGAGCACTTGGAACAGGTATTGGAGTGTCACCAGCCCCTGTGAAACTAGTCATCAGCTTCAGGAGCAAACTGATGGAACTAGGAGGGGAAATCAATGGAGAAAAAGCACAAATGCCGATGAATTAGATTGTTTTATTTTATAGAGATGTTTGCTTCTCATCTCAAATAGTAGTTACAGCCCACCTAGGTGGGAAGTTGGTGGATGCCGAAAGTTCTCGTGTTCATTCTCTAGTGATGTCCTCCATTCTTCTTGGGAGAAAATAGTGCATATTCGACACCCAAAGCCACAACAAAGGCTGCAAACCCCCATTTGAAGCCTCGAAAGAAGATATCGCTGAAGGCAATTGGTTTTGCAAAGTCTCCGCTGAACCGCCAGGCCTCATTGCTGTGAAAATATATGGCAATAAAGAAAATGGTCAAGAGATTGACTTATGAACTCGGTTAATCCTGGCACAGCTCCACCACAGTTGCATGTATTTAGAACATTGAAGCTGAAGGACAGGCTTCCAAAACAAGCTGAATCCCAGATTACTGATTTGCTGTTGCGATTGTCCTTTAAAATGAGCCTGCTCCCTTCCCGGCTTTCTAATTTTTTTTTTTAACAAGCCCGCTCCTGTAACGAACTGGACACTTCTACGCAACTTGCGGTTCGTTGGCAGTAGTCGTGTCCAATTATTAAAGGATTTGATAGGGTAGCTGTAGATAAGATGTTTCCATTTGTGGCGAGACCAGAACTTGGGGCCATAAATAAAAGATAGTCACTAATTAATCCAATAGGAATTCAGGAGAAACTTCTTTGCTCAGAGAGTGGCTAGAATGTGGAACTTGCTACCACAAGGAGTGGTTGAGGCAAATAGCATAGATGCATTTAAGGGGAAGCTGGGATAAGCACTTGAGGGAGAAAGGAATAGAAGGATATGCTGACAGGGTGAGATGAAGTAGGGTGGGAGGAGGCTCGTGTGGAGTATAAATGCTGGCAGGACCTTTTGGGTCGAATGGCTTGCAGTGGCTTCTCTTCCTGCTTCTGCATCGTTACCTCTGATGTCCCCCAAGGATCTCTCCTTGGCCCCCTCCTATTTCTCATCGACATGTTGCTCCTCGGCAACATCATCTGAAAACCCAGCATCAGTTTCCATATGTATGCTGACGACACCCAGCTCTACCTCACCACCAATCCTCGAACGCTCCACTGTCTCTAAATTGTCAAACCGTTTCAGACATCCAGAACTGGATGAGCAGAAATTTCCTCCAATTAAATATTGGGAAGACCGAAGCCATTGTTTTCGGTCCCTGCCACAAATTTCTTTCCCAAGTCACCAACTACAACTTTTAGTTGAACCTGTAAATCAAATACCTCCTTATTAAAGGGGCACTAAAACATCCCTCTGTCTGACGCTGAACCAGACTGTTTGCAACCTTGGTGTCATATTTAACACCGAAATGAGCTTCTGACTGCATATCGGCGCCGTAACCAAGACCGACTATTTCCACCTCCGTAACATCACCCATCTCCGCCCCTGCCTCGGCACACCTGTTGCTGAAAACCTCATCCATGCCTTTGTTACCTCTAGACTTGACTATTCCAACGTACTCCTGGCTGGCCTCCCACGTTCTTCCCTACGTAAACCTAAGGGCATCCAAAACTTGGCAGCCCATATCCTAACTCGCACCAAGACTCGTTCGCCCATCTCCTGATCTACATTAAGAAATGCCTCGATTTTACCTCGTCATTTTGAAATTCCTCTATGGCCTCGCCCCTTCCAATTTCTAATCTCCACCAGCCCCACAACCCCACCGCCCTCCCTATCCCGAGATATCTGCACTCTTCTAATTCTGGCCTCTTACATACCCCCAATTTTAATTGCTCAACCATTGGTGGCCAGGCCTGCAGATGTCTAGGCCCTAAGCTCTGGATTTCCCTCCATAAACCTCTCTACCTCTCTTTCAAGACGCTCCTTAAAACCTACCGCTTTGACCATCTATCCTGATATCTACTAATGTACCAGTGTTTCTCAAACTGGGTTCCATACAGACTTCCAAGAGAGTCTGCAGCCTATCCGCTCTTTGCCGCCCTGCCCCGAATAAACCCAACACGCGCTGCCGGGTCATGGTTTTCCTCAAGCTCTGGCACCAGGTAAATCCTAAGCCGCAAACCTTGTCGTTGGCGAGACTGTGGAAGAGGAATAATAGCTGCTGCTTGGGTCTGCAAGTTGAAGCCAGGGGACAGTGACTGAAGCCCGAGCCGAGCCATCTGTGTGGGGGGGGGGGTTGTCAATGAAGAGCCAGTGGGTCGGAATTACTCCCGGGATCTGGCTATACTCCTGTCCCTCCCCCATCCCAGAATCAGGGTTCTCAAATCACTACCACCACCGGTTGAGGTGGGATTTCACTGGCTCCCCTCCCATCCCCCTCGGCCGGTATACTTGTACAGTGCTGGGTCGCCTCTTCCTCGGAGGTTTGACGGCGGCTGGCCCCCGGGCTAATTTAACCTCTGGCTGATTTTATTTGGCTTGATGCTGGGCCGCTGAGTTATGGATCAGAGGGAGGGAGAGGTGGCGTGCATAGGGGGTTCCATTATTTGTGGGGGGGGGGGGAAGAGGGGGGCATGTCAGGGCTTTGTGACCCAAGACTTTTTGCACTCACACAGTGCCCTTTGATGGTCCAGGTGTGCATATGCTGAGTTCTCGATTTGAGCTAAATCCTTTCTCCCGAGTGTGGAGATTGCAGCAGATGGTGAATGAACTACGCTTTGCAGATTGGTTTACGCCCTGCTCCAGTGGCAGAGGTTTGTAAGCAGGTCGTGTGCCTACCTTCTTAATCAGGAATAGTGCTGGGAGAAGTAGTAAACTTCTGTCGGTGGTGGCCAGTATGTCTTATCCAATATGTTGATGGTACCAAAGGTTAGCCTGATTTGTGATCATAGAATCAGGTAATTTCAAGGCAGCTCCTCTTTATAAAACCAACAGCAGGGAAAGTCATGTTTGATAAATTTGCTGGAATTCTGTGAGGATGTAACGAACAGGGTGGATAAAGGGGAACCAGTGGATGTGGTGTATTTGGACTTCCAGAAGGCATTTGACAAGATGCCACATAAAAGGTTACTGCACAAGGTAAAAGTTCACAGGATTGGGGGTAACATATTAGCATGGATAGAAGATTGGCTAACTAACAAAAAACAGAGAGTCGGGATAAATGGTTCATTCTCGGGTTGGCAATCAGTAACTAGTGGGGTGCCACAGGGATCAGTGCTGGGATCCCAACTATTTACAATCTATATTAACGACTTGGATGAAAGGACCAAGTGTAACATAGCCAAGTTTGCTGACGATACAAAGAACGAGGACACAAAAAATCTGCAAAAGGACATCGACAGGCTAAGTGAGTGGGCAAAAATTTGGCAGATGGTGTATAATGTTGGAAAGTGTGAGGTCATGCACTTTGGCAAAAAAAAAATCAAAGAGCAAGTTATTATTTAAATGGCGAAAAATTGCAAAGTGCTGCAGTACAGCAGGACCTTGGAGTACTTGTGCATGAAACACAAAAGGTTAGTATGCAGTACAGCAAGTCCAATGGAATCTTTGCCTTTATTGCAAAGGGATGGAGTATAAAAGCAGGAAAATCTTACTACAGTTATACAGGGTATTGGTGAGGCCACACCTGGAATACTGCATGCAGTTTTGTTTTCCATATTTAAGAAAGGATATACTTGCTTTGGAGGCAGTTCAGAGAAGGTTCACTAGGTTGATTCCGGAGATGAGGGTGTTGACTTATGAGGAAAGGTTGAGCAGGTTGGGCCTCTACTCATTGGAATTCAGAAGAATGAGAGGTGATCTTATCGAAACGTATAAGATTATAAGGAGGGCTTGACAAGGTGGATGCAGAGAAGATATTTCCATTGATGGGAGAGACTAGAACTCGGGGGCATAATCTTAGAATAAGGGGCCACCCATTTAAAACTGAGATGAGGAGGAATTTCTTCTCTCAGAGGGTTGTAAATCTGTCGAATTCGCTGCCTCAGAGAGCTGTGAAAGCCAGATCATTGAATACATTTAAGACAGAGATAGACAGTTTCTTAACCGATAAGGGAATAAGGGGTTATGAGAAGCTGGCAGGGAAGTGGATCAGAGTCCATAATCGGATCAGCCAGGATCGTATTAAATGGCGGAGCAGGCTCGAGGGACTGTATGGCCTACTCCTGCTCTATTTCTTATTTAACACTGATTCTGTTCTTGAAAGTTCTCAATGGCTGGGCCCGTCTCCTCACAGAGGCCCACAGCTCTCACTCACTTTGCAACGAGCGCTCACGGCATGCCGGTCAAGCTGATTCCACTTCCTGGCACCTTGACCCTGTGCCATCCTCCCGATTCATGATCAGAACACGTGTGGGGCCCTTCAAACACACGCCTGAAACTGTTCGCACAAACACGTAACAATCCCACAATACAGCTAATACAAAACATGCCAGTGGGACAGTATAGCAGGGAGTCATGTTTCCTGCAGCATCCCAGCATGTGCATGGGTGCTCGAGCCCTCACTCAGCTTGCCCAACCTGCTGACGGCTTCAAAAATTGTCCAGCACTAAGAGGCTAATAGTAGCCATCTAAAGTTGCGGAATACCCTGAATTGGCGTGAGAAACAAGCACACCCATCTCACTGATATTTGCAAGTAAACACCTGTTTCTTATAAGCATTATTAAAATACTTTTTACATGAACTAGTCTCATCATAGATATTGTATGGTATTATAATTTAGATGGAGGGTCTGTGATTACGAATCCATTTGAAAAGGGGTCCTTCAACCAAAATGTTGAGAACCACTGTTCCGCACCTCACACACCGCAAGCCCCAGGAGCGGGGAGCTCCGCACCCCACACCGCAGGCCCCAGGAGCGGGGAGCTCCGCACCCCACACTGCAGGCCCCAGGGGCGGGGAGCTCCGTACCCCACACCGCAGGGGCGGGGAGCTCCGTACCCCACACCCCAGGAGCGGGGAGCTCCGCACCGCAGGCCCCAGGACCGCGGAGCTCCGCACCCCACGCCGGGCCAGTCACTCACCGGGCCCAGGGATCGCGCAAGCCCCTCCGCCGCAGCCTCTCCTGCACTGTCTCCAGCGGGGTACCCCGCGGGCTCCAGCTCTTGTAGTCCGGCAACTCGGGCCCGTGTGTCATGGTGACTGTCCTCCAAATGGCCCGGAAACACTGCTCGCTACTCCCGACAGACCCAGCCTCGGCCCGCGCCTGCACAGCAGCATGTCATTCCGGTAATAACCGGAACAGGAAAAGGTCAGGGAATGGGAATAGGTACAAGGAATTTGACTCAGTAAGAGAATGGGAATGGGAATGGGTAAGGGAATTGGACTAGTGGCAATGAATGGGATTGCGGCAGGGAATGTTGCAGTACCGTTTCTCGTGCGACACAGTCCTAAATGCCTACTCCAGGGTCACGCTCTATCTATACTCCTACAGTGCCCTCTTGAGTGGTCCACCACCCCACAGAGTGTGAAACAGTTCTGCAAAGGCACTCTGGTTCTGTTGAGTTCTGCAGTGCCTCAGCTAGTGCTGTACACTCCTACCATTCTTCCTCTCCCGAGTGACACATAGATTTATAGCGTCCTGTCCTTCAACCGTCAGAGATTTCAACCTTCATCTCGATTCATTATGCTCTCCTCTGAGTTTTCTATCCTCCTTTAATTTCTCCTCCATGTAAACTCCCCAACCCATTTTCACTGCTATCCCATTAACCTTGCCATCTCTCGTGACCTTGTTACTCCCATCATGTCAATCGCAGATAAGGCCATCTCTGAGCACTTCCTTGTACCGCTCTCCACCCACATTCCCCTTCCCTCCCCAATCCTACTTCCTTCTCTGTCCACCCTGGAAGAAACTTTCTCCTAACTCATGTTCTTATGTTCTTATTTACAACTGCACTTACAAAATCCCAACTGTCCAACCTTTGGCTCTCCATTCACCCCCGCATTTCTGCAGCTACCGATCTGCTCAATCACACCCTTACCACCACCTTGGATGCCTTCGTTCCTATTAAAACCATTACTCTCTCACACCCTGGCCATTCCTCCGGTACTGCCCTCATCTTCACTCCCTTAACTTCAAGGGACGCAGACTTGAACATGTTGTGTTCCTAACACAGGGAGGTTAAAGTAACAGTGACCTCAGTCTTTATTAAGACACTCCAGAATGAGGAACAGGCCTTAGGGGCTGGCTTATATACAGTGCTCCCAAGGGATGCTGGGATCCCTTGGGACTTCAGGGGATGCACTCCCTGGTGGCGGAACATGGGAGTGCATGCTTTACAGATACACAACATCACTCCCCGCCAAAGTCAAAGTGAAAACTATTTACAAGGTGAGGCGGTCGGGAGCCTTTCTTTCCCTGGTGGACCGCCTCGGTACAAAGTCTGTTCTGGTATGTTGACTGTGCCCTCGCTGGGCTGGCGTGTTGTTGGCCCTGCAGGGCTGCTGGGTGAGCCTGGCCTTGCTGGGCTGTTGGGTGTGATGGGTTAGATTTCCTGGTCCGGCGTGGTGTCGTTGATCCTTTGGGTGTGTGCTGTGGGCTCGAAAAGGTGGTGTCTGCTGTGGGTTGTTCAGGGCAGTCTGTGAAACTCTTTTGAGTTTACCTGCGAAAACATAAAACATTAAACGGTGCCACCCGACCTGGGTGACACTCCAGACATTTACAAGGCCCTTTTTTTTTTTCCCCCCTTTTTTTTTTGTGTTTTTCTTTTTTTGGTTTTTTTTTTGGGGAGGGCAGTCTGTGAATCGCAGCCTCGTTTGGTCCAGGTGCTTTCTGCAAATTTGTCCATTGTCTAGTTAGACTGCAAACATCCTACTCCCTTCTTTAGCTATCACCGTGCCCGCAATCCACTTGGGACCATGTCCATAGTTTAACGCATACACAGGGTCATTCAGATCAATTTCCCGTGACACAGTGGCGCGACCATCGTTTACATTTTGTTGCTGCCGCCTGCTCTCTACCTGATCATGCAGGTTGGGGTGAACCAGCGAGAGTCTGGTTTTAAGTGTCCTTTTCATGAGTAGCTCAGCCGGGGGCACCCCTGTGAGCGAGTGGGGTCTCGTGCGGTAGCTGAGCAGTACTCGGGACAGGTGGGTTTGGAGTGAGCCTTCTGTGACTCGTTTAAGGCTCTGTTTGATTGTTTGTACTGCCCTCTCTGCCTGCCCATTGGAGGCTGGTTTAAACGGGGCCGAGGTGACATGTTTGATCCCATTGCGGGTCATGAATTCTTTAAATTCGGCACTGGTGAAACATGGCCCGTTGTCACTGACCAGTATGTCAGGCAGGCCGTGGGTGGCAAACATGGCCCTCAGGCTTTCAATGGTGGCGGTGGCGATGCTTCCCGACATTATTTCACATTCAATCCATTTTGAAAAGCATCCACCACCACCAGGAACATTTTACTGAAAAATGGGCCCGCATAGTCAACATGGATCCTTGACCATGGTCTGGAGGGCCAGGACCACAAACTTCGTGGTGCCTCTCTGGGCGCGTTGCTCAACTGAGCACACACGCTGCATTGCCGTACACAGGACTCTAAGTCAGAGTCAATACCGGGCCACCACACGTGGGATCTGGCTATCGTTTTCATCATTACTATATCCGGGTGTGTGCTGTGGAGATCCAAGATGAACGTCTCCCTGCCCTTTTTGGGTAGCACTACGCGGTTACCCCACAACAGGCAGTCTGCCTGAATGGACAGCTCGTCCTTTTGCCGCTGGAACAGCTTGATTAGCTCTTGCATTTCAATGGGGATGCTGGCCCAGCTCCCATGCAGTACACAGTTTTTAACTAGGGACAGCAGAGGATCTTGGCTGGTCCAAGTCCTAATCTGGCGGGACGTGACAGGTGATTTATCATTTTCAAACGCTTCCATGACCATCAACAAGTCTGCGGGCTGCGCCACCATCAACAAGTTTGTAGGCTGCGCCATTTCCACCCCCGTGGTGGGCAATGGTAGCTGACTGAGAGCATTTGCACAGTTCACGGTGCCTGGCCTGTGGCGGATGGTATAGTTATACACTGATAGCGCGAGTGCCCACCTTGTATGCGGGCTGAGGCATTAGTATTTATCCCCTTGTTTTCAGCGAACAGGAATATGAGGGGCCTGTGATCGGTTTCCAGCTCAAATTTGAGGCCAAACAGGTACTGATGCATTTTCTTTACCCCGAACACACACGCTAATGCCTCTTTCTCAATCATGCTGTCGGCCCTCTCGGCCTTAGACAAGCTCCTGGAAGCATAGGCGACAGGTTGCAACTTCCCCGCAACGTTAGCTTGTTGTAATACACACCCAACTCCGTACAATGACGCATCACATGCTAGCACAAGTCTTTTACACAAGTTATACAATACAAGTAGCTTGTTGGAGCATAAAATGTTTCTGGCTTTCTCAAAAGCAATTACTTGGTTTTTTCCCTATACCCAGTTCTCACCTTTATGCAATAACACATGTAGGGGATCTTAACCCCGGTAGGAAGTTACCAAAATAGTTGAGGTGTCCCAGGAACGACCGCAGCTCCGTGACGTTGTGTGGCCTGGGCGCGTTCCTGATAGCCTGTGTCTTGGCGTCTGTGGGCCGAATGCCGTCCGCCACGATCTTTCTCCCCAAAAACTCCATTTCTGTTGCCATGAAGATGCATTTCGACCTCTTCAGCCGCAGCCCTACACGATCCAGTCGCTGGAGGACCTCCTCCAGGTTTTGTAGGTGTTCGACGGTGTCCCGACCCGTGACCAATATGTTGTCCTGAAAAACCACTGTGCGTGGTACCGAATTGAGTAGGCTCTCCATGTTTCTCTGGAAGATCGCTGCAGCTGACTGAATTCCAAACGGGCATCTGTTGTAGATGAACAGTCCCTTGTGCGTGTTGATGCAGGTGAGGCCCTTCGAAGACTCCTCCAGCTCCTGCATCATGTAGGCCGAAGTCAGGTCGAGCTTGGTGAACGTCTTGCCTCCTGCCAGCGTCGCAAATAGGTCGTTTGCCTTAGGTAGTGGGTAATGGTCCTGTAGCGAGAAACGATTAATAGTTATTTTATAATCGCTGCAATCCTGACCGTGCCATCACTTTTGAGTACTGGAACAATCGGGCTGGCCTACTCACTGAATTCCACTGGGGAGATGATGCCCTCGCATTGCAGCCTGTCCAGCTCGATTTCCACTCTCTCCCTCATCATGTGAGGTACCGCTCGCGCCTTGTGGTGAATGGGTCGTGCCTCTGGGACCAAGTGGATCCGCACCTTCGCCCCGGAAAAGTTTCCAATGCTCAAAAAGGGAAGGAAATTTGTTAAGAACCTGGGTATATGAGGCCGCATCGACATGTGATAGCGCTCGGATGTCATCCCAGTTCCAGCGGATTTTGCCCAGCCAACTCCTTCCAAGCAGTGTGGGGCCATCACCCAGGACAATCCAGAGTGGCAGTTCGTGCACCGTGCCCTTGTAGGTGACCTTGACCATGGCGCTGCCCAGGACAGTGATAAGCTCTTTGGTGTACGTTCTCAGTTTCGTGTGGATGGGGCTCAGAGCTGGTCTGAGTGCCTTGTTGCACCACAGTCTCGCAAACATCTTTTTACTCATGATGGATTGGCTAGCGCCAGTGTCCAGTTCCATGGCTACAGGTAAGCTATTCAATTTTACATTTAGCATTATAGGTGGACATTTCGTCGAAAATGTGTGCACCCCGTGTACTTCAGCATCTGCCTCTTCTCTGCGGCTCGAAATTGCTTTGATCCACCATGGACCGATCTTCCTCTGCCACGTGGTGGTTAGCAGGTTTTGCAGAGCTTGCAGCTCGTCTGCAAGCTCGTTGGAGGTGCCCCGTTGTTCCACAGCTCTTGCAAACATACCCTTTGAAGCAGCATGAATAAGCTGAATGGAAGCCTCCATAACGCCAACAAGGTGTGAATTGCTTTGCATTCATCCTTTGTTGCGGACTCCGAATCATCTGGGTCACCTGAAGCCTGCTGGCAGTTGCAGACTCGTGGTTTCTGCCCTGTACATTTCTGCTCGCAAACACAGTTCCAGTTAATTTATGAACATTGCTAGCACTTGTGTGCTGAGAGATTTGTTTGGTGTTATCACTGGTGGGCATAAACGCCTGTGCTATCGCAATGGCCTAACTGAGGGTCGGTGTTTCTACAGTCAAAAGTTTTCATAGGATGGTCTCGTGGCCAATGCTCAGTACAAAAACAGTCTCTGAGCATTTGCTCCAGGTAGCCATCAAAACTCACATTGTCCTGCAAGTCGCCTTAGCTCGGCGACGTAGCTCGCCACTTCCTGACCTTCAGATCGCTGGCACGTGTAGAACCGATACATCACCATCAGCACGCTCTCCCACGGGTTAAGGTGCTCCCGAACCAGTGTACACAGTTCCTCATACGATTTATTTGTGGGTTTCACTGGAGCCAGAAGATTCTTCATGAGGCTGTAGGTTGGTGCCCCGCAGACCGTGAGGAGGACCGCTTTCTTTTTTGCAGCGCTTCCTTCTCCGTCCAGCCGTTCGGCATAGGCTTCCCAGTCCTCAACCTCCGAGAACTTCTCCAGGATGCCCACAGATTGCTGCATCTTTGCGTTGGATTCGTATACTCGTCGCCAGTTACTGTGTTCCTAACACAGATGAGACTGCAGACAGAGAGGTTAAAGTAACAGTGACCTCAGTCTTTATTAAGACACTGCAGTGTGAGGAACAGGCCTCAGGGGCCGGCTTATATACAGTGCTCCCAAGGGATGCTGGGATCCCTTGGGACTTCAGGGGATGCACTCCCTGGTGGCAGAACATGGGAGCGCATGCTTTACAGATACACAACAGAATGGACATGGTGGACAGCTGGTTTAGCCATTCACTACCAGATCTGGCTGGACCACATAAAGCATTATCGGGTCCTGCTCTGGTCTGCCAAAACTGCTCACTATTCCAGGATCATTCTGGAATGCAAAGATATTGCCCAACTTCTTTTCTCTACTGGAAACCGTCTTCTTAAACTCCTCTCCCCTCCAACAAGTGCGAGGAACTTATGGACTTCTTTGTCTCTAAGATTGAGACCATCTGATCAGCTGCTTTTGCTAGTTCCCTTCCTTCTCCTCGCCCACCGGGCCAAACCTCTTCTAAGGTTCGCCCTGCCCGAGCCCTGAACTTGCACCTTTCTCCACTTTCTCTCCAAATTCCCCTCATGATCTCCCCATGCTCATCTTGTCCATGAGATGTACTTCGTGCTCACTCGACCCTATTCCTACTAAACAGCTGACCACCCAACTTTCTTTTCTGGCTCCCGTGTTAGCTGATATTGTTAACGGTTCTCTCTCCTTAGGTATTGTCCCCCTCTCCTTCAAATCTACCATCCTCACTCCTCTCCTCAAAATAACAACCCTTTACCCCTGGGTCCTTGCAAACTACTGCCCCATCTCCAACCTCCCTTTCCTCTCCAAAGTCCTTGAATGTGTTGTCATCTCTCAAATCCATGCCCATCTTTCACGGAACTCCATGTTTGAATCCCTCCAATCAGGTTTCCGCCAATGCCCCAGTAACAAAACAGCTCTTATCAAAGTCACAAACGCCATCCTATGTGACTGTAACCTATCCCTCCTCATCTTTCTCGACCTGACTGCAACCTTTGACATGGTTGACCACTCCATCATCTTCCAATGCCTCTTCACTGTCATCCATCTAGCTGGGACTGCAATCGCCTAGTTCCATTCTCCTGCAATGACTTCTCTTCCTACTCCCACATCGTTATCTTTGGTGTCCCCCAAGGATCTATTGGCTTTTTCTTATTTCTCATCTACATGCTGCCCCTTGGTGACATCATCCAAAAACACAGCATCAGTTTCCACATGAACACTGACGACACCTAGCTCTACCTCATCACCACTTCTCTCGATTCCGCCACTGACTCGAAATTGTCAGACAGCTTATCCGACATCCAGTACCGGATGAGCAGAAATTTTCTCCAATTAAATAATGGGAAGACCGAAGCCATTGTCTTCGGTCCCCACCACAAGCTCCGTTCCCTAGCCACCGACTCCATCCCTCTCCCTAGCATCTTTCTGAGGCTGAACCAGACAGTTTGCAACCTTGGTGTCATATTTGACCTTGAAATGTGCTTCCGACCACATATCCACGCCGTAACTAAGACCACCTACTTCCACCTCTGTAGCATCGCCCATCTCTGCCTCTGCCTCAGCACATCTGCTGCTGAAGCACTCATCCATGCCTTTGTTATTTCTACTGCCCATGTCTTAACTTGCACCAAGTCCCGTTCACCCATCACCACTGTGCTCGCTGACCTGTATTGGCTCCCGGTTAAGCACTATCTCGATTTTAAAATTCTCATCCTTGTTTTCAAATCCCTCTGTGGCCACACCCTTCCCAATCTCTGTAATCTCTTCCAGCCCCACAACCGCAGCCGCTCTACCCCCCCACGCCCCCAACCCCCTGAGATATCTGCACTCCTCTAATTCTACCCTCTTGAGCATCCCTGATTTTAATCGCTCAATCATTGTGGCCGTGCCTTCAGCTGCCTAGGTCCTAAGCTCTGAAATTCTCTCCCGAAATCTCTACACCTCGCTACCTCTCTTTCCTCCTTTAACACACTCCTTAAAACATACCTCTTTGACCAAGCTTTTACATAGAAACATAGAAACATAGAAAATAGGTGCAGGAGTAGGCCATTCGGCCCTTCTAGCCTGCACCGCCATTCAATGAGTTCATGGCTGAACATTCAACTTCAGTACCCCATTCCTGCTTTCTCGCCATACCCCTTGATCCCCCTAGCAGTAAGGACCTCATCTAACTCCTTTTTGAATATATTTAGTGAATTGGCCTCAACAACTTTCTGTGGTAGAGAATTCCACAGGTTCACCACTCTCTGGGTGAAGAAGTTCCTCCGCATCTCGGTCCTAAATGGCTTACCCCTTATCCTTAGACTGTGACCCCTGGTTCTGGACTTCCCCAACATTGGGAACATTCTTCCTGCATCTAACCTGTCTAACCCCGTCAGAATTTTATATGTTTCTATGAGGTCCCCTCTCATTCTTCTGAACTCCAGTGAATACAAGCCCAGTTGATCCAGTCTTTCTTGATAGGTCAGTCCCGCCATCCCGGGAATCAGTCTGGTGAACCTTCGCTGCACTCCCTCAATAGCAAGAATGTCCTTCCTCAGGTTAGGAGACCAAAACTGTACACAATACTCCAGGTGTGGCCTCACCAATGCCCTGTACAACTGTAGCAACACCTCCCTGCCCCTGTACTCAAATCCCCTTGCTATGAAGGCCAACATGCCATTTGCTTTCTTAACCGCCTGCTGCACCTGCATGCCAACCTTCAATGACTGATGTACCATGACACCCAGGTCTCTTTGCACCTCCCCTTTTCCTAATCTGTCACCATTCAGATAATAGTCTGTCTCTCTGTTTTTACCACCAAAGTGGATAACCTCACATTTATCCACATTATACTTCATCTGCCATGCATTTGCCCACTCACCTAACCTATCCAAGTCGCTCTGCAGCCTCACAGCATCCTCCTCGCAGCTCACACTGCCACCCAACTTAGTGTCATCCGCAAATTTGAAGATACTATATTTAATCCCCTCATCTAAATCATTAATGTACAGTGTAAACAGCTGGGGCCCCAGCACAGAACCTTGCGGTACCCCACTAGTCACTGCCTGCCATTCTGAAAAGTACCCATTTACTCCTACTCTTTGCTTCCTATCTGACAACCAGTTCTCAATCCATGTCAGTACACTACCCCCAATCCCATGTGCTCTAACTTTGCACATCAATCTCTTGTGTGGGACCTTGTCGAACGCCTTCTGAAAGTCCAAATATACCACATCAACTGGTTCTCCCTTATCCACTCTACTGGAAACATCCTCAAAAAATTCCAGAAGATTTGTCAAGCATGATTTCCCTTTCACAAATCCATGCTGACTTGGACCTATCATGTCACCTCTTTCCAAATGCACTGCTATGACATCCTTAATAATTGATTCCATCATTTTACCCACTACCGATGTCAGGCTGACCGGTCTATAATTCCCTGTTTTCTCTCTCCCTCCTTTTTTAAAAAGTGGGGTTACATTGGCTACCCTCCACTCCATAGGAACTGATCCAGAGTCAATGGAATGTTGGAAAATGACTGTCAACGCATCCACTATTTCCAAGGCCACCTCCTTAAGTACTCTGGGATGCAGTCCATCAGGCCCTGGGGATTTATCGGCCTTCAATCCCATCAATTTCCCCAACACAATTTCCCGGCTAATAAGGATTTCCCTCAGTTCCTCCTCCTTACTAGACCCCCCGACCCCTTTTATAACCGGAAGGTTGTTCGTGTCCTCCTTCGTGAATACCGAACCAAAGTACTTGTTCAATTGGTCCGCCATTTCTTTGTTCCCCGTTATGACTTCCCCTGATTCTGACTGCAGGGGACCTACATTTGTCTTTACTAACCTTTTTCTCTTTACATATCTATAGAAACTTTTGCAATCCGTTTTAATGTTCCCTGCAAGCTTCTTCTCATACTCCATTTTCCCTGCCCTAATCAAACCCTTTGTCCTCCTCTGCTGAGTTCTAAATTTCTCCCAGTCCCCAGGTTCGCTGCTATTTCTGGCCAATTTGTATGCCACTTCCTTGGCTTTAATACTTTCCCTGATTTCCCTTGATAGCCACGGTTGAGCCACCTTCCCTTTTTTATTTCTATGCCAGACAGGAATGTACAATTGTTGTAGTTCATCCATGCGGTCTCTAAATGTCTGCCATTGCCCATCCACAGTCAACCCCTTAAGTATCATTCGCCAATCCATCTCAGCCAATTCACGCCTCATACCTTCAAAGTTAGCCTTCTTTAAGTTCTGGACCATGGTCTCTGAATTAACTGTTTCATTCTCCATCCTAATGCAGAATTCCACCATATTATGGTCACTCTTCCCCAAGGGGCCTCGCACAACGAGATTGCTAATTAATCCTTTCTCATTACATAACACCCAGTCTAAGATGGCCTCCCCCCTAGTTGGTTCCTCGACATATTGGTCTAAAAAACCATCCCTTATGCACTCCAGAAAATCCTCCTCCACCGTATTGCTTCCAGTTTGGTTAGCCCAATCTATGTGCATATTAAAGTCACCCATTATAACTGCTGCACCTTTATTGCACGCACCCCTAATTTCCTGTTTGATGCCCTCCCCAACATCACTACTACTGTTTGGAGGTCTGTACACAACTCCCACTAACGTTTTTTGCCCTTTGGTGTTCTGCCCTTTTGGTCATGTGCCCTAATTTTTTCTTATATGGCTTGGTGTCAAATTTTGCTATACTACTGTGAAGCGTCGTGGGACATTTTACTACATTAAAGGTGCTGCATAAATACAAGTTGCTGTTGTCTGGCAAGACCCCTCTACCAAGTTATTTTTTAAACTTCCTGTGAATTGCCGAGGTCCATTGTGAGCTTTACATGTAATATTGTCACGTTAGAAATCATGCTGTTAGCCATGGCTTAGTTGGTGGCACTCTCCCCTCTGAGTCAAAAAGTTGTGAGTTCAAGCACAACTTCAGAAACTTGAGCACATAATTTAGGCCAACACTCCCAGTGCGGTACTGAGGGAGTGCTCAACTGTCGGAGGTGCCGTCTTTCGGATAAAACGTTAAACCGAGGCCCTCGCAGGTAAATGATCCCATGGTGCTTTCTGAAGGACAGGGGAGATCTCCTTGGTGTTCTGACCAATATTTATTCCTCAACCAACATCACCAAAAAAAGATGTCATTGCCACGTTGCTGTTTGTGGGAGTTTGCTATGCGCAAATTGGCCGTTGCGATTCTTACATTACAACAGTGACCAGACTTCAGAAGTATTAAATTGTCTATAAAGCGGCTTAGGAGGTCGTGTGTTTATTTTAGAGCTGGCGGAGCTGTTAGGTTGGTTTGGGAGGGGGTGAGTCGGGCGCTGCTCTGCATCTCTCACGGTTACCGGTGGCCTTCTGTTGCCCTGGTAACGCTGTGGGCCTGTGGATTCAGCAGGGAAGCTGCACGGCCGCTCGGAATGCTAGAATGTGCCAGCCTCTGGCTCCGACGGGCAACGCCGCTGGCCAGCGTCATGGCGGAGTCCACAGACCCAAACGAGTGTGCGCCCAGCACTCGCCCGCGGGCGCCGGAGCACCCGGACAGTTTAGAGTGCGACACCGGCTGAGGTGAGGTGACACTCTTTCCACTAACCAATGGGCCGCGCGAATAGAAGTGGGTGGTGGTCCAATGAGAGAGTGGGATGGAACAGAGCCGGAGGCCGGCTCCTGGATCTTATTGAGCGAGGAAAATGCAGCGAGCCGACGGGGACGGGGCGTTTCACAGGGCCTGAGGACACACGGCCGCCCCGCACTCGGGGCCAACACCGGAGGAGCCACATTGCCCATCGCACAGGTGAGACTCGGGGCACAAGTAGGGGAGGGAGGAGTCCGGGGGAACCGGCTACGGAAGCCGCGCCTGGGCCTAGAGCTCGGTGGCGAGAGACAAGGACAGAGGATAGAGGGGAGAGACAGATGGACAGGGGAGAAAGAGTGAAGACGCATTAGATGGGAGAGGGAATAGATGTGCAGGGAACGATGGAGTCGATAGTAATCCCATGTGTGTGTCTGCGACCCCGTGTGTGTCTGCTTCCCTGTGTGTGTTTGCTTGTCAGCGTCCCTGCGTGTGTGTGTGTGTGTGTGTCTGTGTCCCCGTCCTGGTGCGTGTGTGTGTCTGCGTCTGTGTCCCCGTCTGTGTGTGCCTGCTTCCCCGTGTGTGTGTGTCCCCGTGTCCGCGTCCCCGTGTGTCTGCGTCTCCGTGTGTCCCCGTGTGCGTGTGTGCCGTCCCCGTGTGTCTGCGTCCCCGTGTGTGCGTGCCTGCGTCCCCGTGTGTGCGTGCCTGCGTCCCCGTGTGTGTGTTTGCGTCCCCGCGTGTGTGTATGTCCGTACCCGTGTGAGTGTGCCTGCGTCCCTGCGTCCCCGTGTGTGTGTGTGTGTGTTCGTGCCTGCGTCCCCGTGTGTGTGTGTGTGCCTGTGCCCCGTGTGTGTGTGTGCCTGCGTCCCCGTGTGTGTGTGCCGGCGCGTGTGTGTGCCTGTGCCCCGTGTGTGTGTGTGTGCCTGCGCCGTGTGTGTGTGTGTGCCTGCGTCCCCGTCCCCGTGTGTGTGCGTCTGCGTCCCCGTGTGCCTGCTTCCACATGTGCCTGCGTCCCCGTGTGTGTCCGTCCCCATGTGTGTGTGTCTGCGTCCCCGTGTGAGTATGTGTGTGCCTGCGTCCCCGTGTGTGTGTGTGTGCCTGCGCCCCCGTGTGTGTGTGTGCGCCTGCGTCCCCGTGTGTGTGCGTGCCTGCGTCCCCATGCGCGTCCGTCCCCTTGTGTGCGCGCCTGCGCCCTCGTGTGTGTGTGTGTGCCTGCGTCCACGTCCCCGTGTGTGTGTGCCTGCGTCCCCGTGTGTGTGCCTGCGTCCCCGTGTGTGTGTGTGCCTGCGTCCCAATGTGTGTTCGCCCCCGTGTGTGTGTGTGTGTCTGTGTCCCCGTGTGTGTTTGCGTCCCCGTGTGTGTGTGTGTGTGCGTCCCTGCGTCGCCGTGCGTGCGTGCGTCCCCGTGTGCCTGCGTCCACGTCTGCGCCTGCGTCCCCGTGTGTGTGTGTGCCTGCGTCTCCGTGTGTGCGTGTGTGTGGCTGCGTCCCCGTCCTGGTGTGTGTGTGTGCCTGCGTCCCCGTGTGTGTGTGTGCCTGCGTCCCCGTGTGTGTGTGTGCCTGCGTCCCCGTGTGTGTGTGTGCTTGCGTCCCCGTGTGTGTGTATCTGCGTCCCCGTGTGTGTGTATCTGCGTCCCCGTGTGTGTGTTTCCGTCCTTATGTGTGTGTGTGCGTCCCTGCGTCGCCGTGCGTGCGTCCCCGTGTGCCTGCGTCCACGTCTGCGCCTGCGTCCCCGTGTGTGTGTGCCTGCGTCTCCGTTTGTGTGTGTGTGCCTGCTTCCCCGTGTGTGTGTGTGTGCCTGCTTCCCCGTGTGTGTGTGTGTCTGCGTCCCCGTGTGTGCCCCGTGTGTGCCTGCGTCCCCGTGTGTGTGTGTGTGTGTGCCTGCGTCCCCGTGTGTGTGTTTGCGTCCCCTGTGTGCCTGCTTCCCCGTGTGTGCGTGCCTGCGTCCCCGTCCCCGTGTGTGTGCCTGCGTCCCCGTGTGTCTGCGTCCGCGTCCCCGTGTGTGTGTGTGCCTGCGTCCCCGTGTGTGTGTGTGTGCCTGCGTCCCCGCGTGCGTGTGTATGTCTGTCCCCGTACCCGTGTGAGTGTGCCTGCGTCCCCGTGTGAGTGTGCCTGCGTCCCCGTGAGAGTGTGTGTGTGCCTGCGTCCCCGTGTGTGTATGTGTGTGTGCATGCGTCCCCGTGTGTGTGTGTGTCCCCGTGTCCGCGTCCCCGTGTGTGCCTGCGTCTCCGTGTGTCTGCGTCCCCGTGTGTGCGTGTGTGCGTCTCCGTGTGTCCCCGTGTGCGTGTGTGCCGTCCCCGTGTGTCTGCGTCCCTGCGTCGCCGTGTGTGCGTGCGTCCCCGTGTGCCTGCGTCCCCGTGTGTGCGCCTGCGTCCCCGTGTGTGTGTTTGCTTCCCCGTGTGTGCGTGCCTGCGTCCCCGTGTGTGTGCCTGCGTCCTCGTGTGGGCGTGTGTGTGCCTGCGTCCCCGTGTGTGTGTGTGTGCATGCCTGCGTCCCCGTGTGTGTGTGCCTGCGTCCCCGTGTGTGTGTGTGTGCCTGTGCCCCGTGTGTGTGTGTGCCTGTGCCCCGTGTGTGTGTTTGCGTCCCCGTGTGTGTGTGTGCCTGCATCCCCGTGTGTGTGTGTGTGTGTGTGTGTGCCTGTGCCCCGTGTGTGTGTGTGCCTGTGCCCCGTGTGTGTGTTTGCGTCCCCGTGTGTGTGTGTGCCTGCATCCCCGTGTGTGTGTGTGCCTGCATCCCCGTGTGTGTGTGTGTCTGCGTCCCCGTGTGTGTGTCTGCGTCCCCGTGTGTGTGTGCCGGTGTGTGTGTGTGTGTGTCTGTGCCCCGTGTGTGTGTGTGTTTGTGCCTGCGCCCCGTGTGTGTGTGTGTGTGCCTGCGTCCCTTTGTGTGTGTGCGCCTGCGTCCCCGTCCCCGTGTGTGTGCGCCCGTCCCCGTGTGTGTGCGTCTGCGTCCCCGTGTGTGTGTGCGTCTGCGTCCCCGTGTGCCTGCTTCCACATGTGCCTGCGTCCCTGTGTGTGTCTGCGTCCCCGTGTGAGTGTGTGTGTGCCTGCGTCCCCGTGTGTGTGTGTTTGCGTCCCCGTGTGTGTGTGCCAGCGTGTGTGTGCCTGCGTCCCCGTGTGTGTGTGTGTGCCTGCGTCCCCGTGTGTGTGTGTGTGCCTGCGCCCCCGTGTGTGTGTGTGCGCGCCTGCGTCCCCGTGTGTGTGCGTGCCTGCGTCCCCGTGCGCGTCCGTCCCACTGTGTGCGCGCCTGCGTCCCCCTGTGTGCGCGCCTGCGCCCTCGTGTGTGTTTGTGCCTGCGTCCACGTCCCCGTGTGTCCGTCCCCGTGTGTGTGCCTGCGTCCCCGTGTGTGTGTGTGTGTCCGTCCCCGTGTGTGTGTGTGCCTGCGTCCCCGTGTGTGTGTGTGCCTGCGTCCCAATGTGTGTTCGTCCCCGTGTGTGTGTCTGTGTCCCCGTGTGTGTTTGCGTCCCCGTGTGTGTGTGTGTGTGTTTGCGTCCCCGTGTGTGTGTGTGTGTTTGCGTCCCCGTGTGTGTGTGTGTTTGCGTCCCCGTGTGTGTGTGTGTTTGCGTCCCCGTGTGTGTGTGTGTTTGCGTCCCCGTGTATGTGTGTCCGTCCTTATGTGTGTGTGTGTGTGCCTGCGTCCCCGTGTGTGTGCGTCCCTGTGTCGCCGTGCGTCCCCGTGTGCCTGCGTCCACGTCTGCGCCTGCGTCCCCGTGTGTGTGTGCCTGCGTCTCCGTGTGTGTGTGTGTGTGTGGCTGCGTCCCCGTCCTGGTGCGTGTGTGTGTCTGTGTCCCCGCGTGTGTGTGTGTGTGTGTGCCTGCGTCCCCGTGTGTGTGTGTGTGTGTGTTTGCGTCCCCGTGTGTGTGTGTGTTTGCGTCCCCGTGTGTGTGTGTGTTTGCGTCCCCGTGTGTGTGTGTGTGTTTGCGTCCCCGTGTGTGTGTGTGTGTTTGCGTCCCCGTGTGTGTTTGCGTCCCCGTGTGTGTATCTGCGTCCCCGTGTGTGTGTGTGTATCTGCGTCCCCGTGTGTGTGTATCTGCGTCCCCATGTGTGTGTTTCCGTCCTTATGTGTGTGTGTGTGCCTGCGTCCCCGTGTGTGTGCGTCCCTGCGTCGCTGTGCGTGCGTCCCCGTGTGCCTGCGTCCACGTCTGCGCCTGCGTCCCCGTGTGTGTGTGCCTGCGTCTCCGTGTGTGTGTGTGCCTGCTTCCCCGTGTGTGTGTGTGTGTGTGCCTGCTTCCCCGTGTGTGTGTGTGTATGTCTGCGTCCCCGTGTGTGCCCCGTGTGTGCCTGCGTCCCCGTGTGTGTGTGTGCCTGCGTCCCCGTGTGTGTGTTTGCGTCCCCTGTGTGCCTGCTTCCCCGTGTGTGCATGCCTGCGTCCCCGTCCCCGTGTGTGTGCCTGCGTCCCCGTGTGTCTGCGTCCGCGTCCCCGTGTGTGTGTGTGCCTGCGTCCCCGCGTGCGTGTGTATGTCTGTCCCCGTACTCGTGTGAGTGTGCCTGCGTCCCCGTGTGAGTGTGCCTGCGTCCCCGTGAGAGTGTGTGTGTGCCTGCGTCCCCGTGTGTGTATGTGTGTGTGCATGCGTCCCCGTGTGTGTGTGTGTCCCCGTGTCCGCGTCCCCGTGTGTGCCTGCGTCTCCGTGTGTCTGCGTCCCCGTGTGTGCGTGTGCCTGCGTCCCAATGTGTGTTCGTCCCCGTGTGTGTGTCTGTGTCCCCGTGTGTGTTTGCGTCCCCGTGTGTGTGTGTGTGTGTTTGCGTCCCCGTGTGTGTGTTTGCGTCCCCGTGTGTGTGTGTGTTTGCGTCCCCGTGTGTGTGTGTGTTTGCGTCCCCGTGTGTGTGTGTGTTTGCGTCCCCGTGTGTGTGTGTGTTTGCGTCCCCGTGTGTGTGTGTGTTTGCGTCCCCGTGTGTGTGTGTGTTTGCGTCCCCGTGTATGTGTGTCCGTCCTTATGTGTGTGTGTGTGTGCCTGCGTCCCCGTGTGTGTGCGTCCCTGTGTCGCCGTGCGTCCCCGTGTGCCTGCGTCCACGTCTGCGCCTGCGTCCCCGTGTGTGTGTGCCTGCGTCTCCGTGTGTGTGTGTGTGTGTGGCTGCGTCCCCGTCCTGGTGCGTGTGTGTGTCTGTGTCCCCGCGTGTGTGTGTGTGTGTGTGCCTGCGTCCCCGTGTGTGTGTGTGTGTGTGTGTTTGCGTCCCCGTGTGTGTTTGCGTCCCCGTGTGTGTGTTTGCGTCCCCGTGTGTGTGTATCTGCGTCCCCGTGTGTGTGTGTGTATCTGCGTCCCCGTGTGTGTGTGTGTATCTGCGTCCCCGTGTGTGTGTGTGTATCTGCGTCCCCGTGTGTGTGTGTATCTGCGTCCCCGTGTGTGTGTGTGTGTATCTGCGTCCCCGTGTGTGTGTATCTGCGTCCCCATGTGTGTGTTTCCGTCCTTGTGTGTGTGTGTGCCTGCGTCCCCGTGTGTGTGCGTCCCTGCGTCGCTGTGCGTGCGTCCCCGTGTGCCTGCGTCCACGTCTGCGCCTGCGTCCCCGTGTGTGTGTGCCTGCGTCTCCGTGTGTGTGTGTGCCTGCTTCCCCGTGTGTGTGTGTGTGTGTGCCTGCTTCCCCGTGTGTGTGTGTATGTCTGCGTCCCCGTGTGTGCCCCGTGTGTGCCTGCGTCCCCGTGTGTGTGTGTGTGTGTGCCTGCGTCCCCGTGTGTGTGTTTGCGTCCCCTGTGTGCCTGCTTCCCCGTGTGTGCGTGCCTGCGTCCCCGTCCCCGTGTGTGTGCCTGCGTCCCCGTGTGTGTCTGCGTCCGCGTCCCCGTGTGTGTGTGTGCCTGCGTCCCCGTGTGTGTGTGTGTGCCTGCGTCCCCGCGTGCGTGTGTATGTCTGTCCCCGTACCCGTGTGAGTGTGCCTGCGTCCCCGTGTGAGTGTGCCTGCGTCCCCGTGAGAGTGTGTGTGTGTGCCTGCGTCCCCGTGTGTGTATGTGTGTGTGCATGCGTCCCCGTGTGTGTGTGTGTGTGCCTGTGCCCCGTGTGTGTGTGTGCCTGCGTCCCCATGTGTGTGTGTGTGTGTGTGCCTGTGCCCCGTGTGTGTTTGCGTCCCCGTGTGTGTGTGTGCCAGCGCGTGTGTGTGCCTGCGTCCCCGTGTGTGTGTGTGCCCGCATCCCCGTGTGTGAGTGTGCCCGCATCCCCGTGTGTGAGTGTGCCTGCGTCCCCGTGTGAGTGTGCCTGCGTCCCCGTGTGAGTGTGCCTGCGTCCCCGTGTGAGTGTGCCTGCGTCCCCGTGTGAGTGTGCCTGCGTCCCCGTGTGAGTGTGCCTGCGTCCCCGTGTGAGTGTGCCTGCGTCCCCGTGTGAGTGTGCCTGCGTCCCCGTGTGAGTGTGCCTGCGTCCCCGTGTGAGTGTGCCTGCGTCCCCGTGTGAGTGTGCCTGCGTCCCCGTGTGAGTGTGCCTGCGTCCCCGTGTGAGTGTGCCTGCGTCCCCGTGTGAGTGTGCCTGCGTCCCCGTGTGAGTGTGCCTGCGTCCCCGTGTGAGTGTGCCTGCGTCCCCGTGTGAGTGTGCCTGCGTCCCCGTGTGAGTGTGTGCGGCTGCGTCCCCGTGTGTGTGTGTTCTTGCGTCCCCGTGTGTGTGTGTGTGCCTGCGTCCCTTTGTGTGTGTGCGCCCGCGTCCCCGTGTGCCTGCTTCCCCGTGTGTGTGTGTGCCTGCGTCCCCGTGTGTGTGTGTGTCCCCGTGTCCGCGTCCCCGTGTGTGCCTGCGTCTCCGTGTGTCTGCGTCCCCGTGTGTGCGTCTCCGTGTGTCCCCGTGTGCGTGTGTGCCGTCCCCGTGTGTCTGCGTCCCTGCGTCGCCGTGTGTGCGTGCGTCCCCGTGTGCCTGCGTCCCCGTGTGTGCGCCTGCGTCCCCGTGTGTGTGTTTGCTTCCCCGTGTGTGCGTGCCTGCGTCCCCGTGTGTGTGCCTGCGTCCTCGTGTGGGCGTGTGTGTGCCTGCGTCCCTGTGTGTGTGTGTGTGTGCATGCCTGCGTCCCCGTGTGTGTGTGCCTGCGTCCCCGTGTGTGTGTGTGTGTGTGTGTGCCTGTGCCCCGTGTGTGTGTGTGCCTGTGCCCCGTGTGTGTGTTTGCATCCCCGTGTGTGTGTGTGCCTGCATCCCCGTGTGTGTGTGTGCCTGCGTCCCCGTGTGTGTGTCTGCGTCCCCGTGTGTGTGTGCCGGCGCGTGTGTGTGTGTGTGTTTGTGCCTGCGCCCCGTGTGTGTGTGTGTGTGCCTGCGTCCCTTTGTGTGTGTGCGCCTGCGTCCCCGTCCCCGTGTGTGCGCGCCCGTCCCCGTGTGTGTGCGTCTGCGTCCCCGTGTGTGTGTGCGTCTGCGTCCCCGTGTGCCTGCTTCCACATGTGCCTGCGTCCCTGTGTGTGTCTGCGTCCCCGTGTGAGTGTGTGTGTGCCTGCGTCCCCGTGTGTGTGTGTTTGCGTCCCCGTGTGTGTGTGCCAGCGTGTGTGTGCCTGCGTCCCCGTGTGTGTGTGTGTGTGCCTGCGTCCCCGTGTGTGTGTGTGTGCCTGCGCCCCCGTGTGTGTGTGTGCGCGCCTGCGTCCCCGTGTGTGTGCGTGCCTGCGTCCCCGTGCGCGTCCGTCCCCCTGTGTGCGCGCCTGCGCCCTCGTGTGTGTTTGTGCCTGCGTCCACGTCCCCGTGTGTCCGTCCCCGTGTGTGTGTGTGTGTCCGTCCCCGTGTGTGTGTGTGCCTGCGTCCCCGTGTGTGTGTGTACCTGCGTCCCAATGTGTGTTCGTCCCCGTGTGTGTGTCTGTGTCCCCGTGTGTGTTTGCGTCCCCGTGTGTGTGTGTGTGTGTTTGCGTCCCCGTGTGTGTGTGTGTGTGTTTGCGTCCCCGTGTGTGTGTGTGTTTGCGTCCCCGTGTGTGTGTGTGTTTGCGTCCCCGTGTATGTGTGTCCGTCCTTATGTGTGTGTGTGTGTGCTTGCGTCCCCGTGTGTGTGCGTCCCTGTGTCGCCGTGCGTCCCCGTGTGCCTGCGTCCACGTCTGCGCCTGCGTCCCCGTGTGTGTGTGCCTGCGTCTCCGTGTGTGTGTGTGTGTGGCTGCGTCCCCGTCCTGGTGCGTGTGTGTGTCTGTGTCCCCGCGTGTGTGTGTGTGTGCCTGCGTCCCCGTGTGTGTGTGTGTGTGTGTGTTTGCGTCCCCGTGTGTGTGTGTTTGCGTCCCCGTGTGTGTGTGTGTTTGCGTCCCCGTGTGTGTGTGTGTTTGCGTCCCCGTGTGTGTGTGTGTGTTTGCGTCCCCGTGTGTGTGTGTGTGTTTGCGTCCCCGTGTGTGTGTGTGTGTTTGCGTCCCCGTGTGTGTGTATCTGCGTCCCCGTGTGTGTGTGTGTATCTGCGTCCCCGTGTGTGTGTGTATCTGCGTCCCCGTGTGTGTGTGTGTATCTGCGTCCCCGTGTGTGTGTATCTGCGTCCCCATGTGTGTGTTTCCGTCCTTATGTGTGTGTGTGTGCCTGCGTCCCCGTGTGTGTGCGTCCCTGCGTCGCTGTGCGTGCGTCCCCGTGTGCCTGCGTCCACGTCTGCGCCTGCGTCCCCGTGTGTGTGTGCCTGCGTCTCCGTCCCCGTGTGTGTGCCTGCGTCCCCGTGTGTCTGCGTCCGCGTCCCCGTGTGTGTGTGTGCCTGCGTCCCCGTGTGTGTGTGTGCCTGCGTCCCCGCGTGCGTGTGTATGTCTGTCCCCGTACTCGTGTGAGTGTGCCTGCGTCCCCGTGTGAGTGTGCCTGCGTCCCCGTGAGAGTGTGTGTGTGCCTGCGTCCCCGTGTGTGTGTGTGTGCCTGCGCCCCCGTGTGTGTGTGTGCGCGCCTGCGTCCCCGTGTGTGTGCGTGCCTGCGTCCCCGTGCGTGTCCGTCCCCCTGTGTGCGCGCCTGCGCCCTCGTGTGTGTTTGTGCCTGCGTCCACGTCCCCGTGTGTCCGTCCCCGTGTGTGTGCCTGCGTCCCCGTGTGTGTGTGTGTGTCCGTCCCCGTGTGTGTGTGTGCCTGCGTCCCCGTGTGTGTGTGTGCCTGCGTCCCAATGTGTGTTCGTCCCCGTGTGTGTGTCTGTGTCCCCGTGTGTGTTTGCGTCCCCGTGTGTGTGTGTGTGTGTTTGCGTCCCCGTGTGTGTGTGTGTGTTTGCGTCCCCGTGTGTGTGTGTGTTTGCGTCCCCGTGTGTGTGTGTGTTTGCGTCCCCGTGTATGTGTGTCCGTCCTTATGTGTGTGTGTGTGTGCTTGCGTCCCCGTGTGTGTGCGTCCCTGTGTCGCCGTGCGTCCCCGTGTGCCTGCGTCCACGTCTGCGCCTGCGTCCCCGTGTGTGTGTGCCTGCGTCTCCGTGTGTGTGTGTGTGTGTGGCTGCGTCCCCGTCCTGGTGCGTGTGTGTGTCTGTGTCCCCGCGTGTGTGTGTGTGTGCCTGCGTCCCCGTGTGTGTGTGTGTGTGTGTGTTTGCGTCCCCGTGTGTGTGTGTTTGCGTCCCCGTGTGTGTGTGTGTTTGCGTCCCCGTGTGTGTGTGTGTTTGCGTCCCCGTGTGTGTGTGTGTGTTTGCGTCCCCGTGTGTGTGTGTGTGTTTGCGTCCCCGTGTGTGTGTGTGTGTTTGCGTCCCCGTGTGTGTGTATCTGCGTCCCCGTGTGTGTGTGTGTATCTGCGTCCCCGTGTGTGTGTGTATCTGCGTCCCCGTGTGTGTGTGTGTATCTGCGTCCCCGTGTGTGTGTATCTGCGTCCCCATGTGTGTGTTTCCGTCCTTATGTGTGTGTGTGTGCCTGCGTCCCCGTGTGTGTGCGTCCCTGCGTCGCTGTGCGTGCGTCCCCGTGTGCCTGCGTCCACGTCTGCGCCTGCGTCCCCGTGTGTGCGTGCCTGCGTCCCCGTCCCCGTGTGTGTGCCTGCGTCCCCGTGTGTCTGCGTCCGCGTCCCCGTGTGTGTGTGTGCCTGCGTCCCCGTGTGTGTGTGTGCCTGCGTCCCCGCGTGCGTGTGTATGTCTGTCCCCGTACTCGTGTGAGTGTGCCTGCGTCCCCGTGTGAGTGTGCCTGCGTCCCCGTGAGAGTGTGTGTGTGCCTGCGTCCCCGTGTGTGTATGTGTGTGTGCATGCGTCCCCGTGTGTGTGTGTGTCCCCGTGTCCGCGTCCCCGTGTGTGCCTGCGTCTCCGTGTGTCTGCGTCCCCGTGTGTGCGTGTGCCTGCGTCCCAATGTGTGTTCGTCCCCGTGTGTGTGTCTGTGTCCCCGTGTGTGTTTGCGTCCCCGTGTGTGTGTGTGTGTGTTTGCGTCCCCGTGTGTGTGTTTGCGTCCCCGTGTGTGTGTGTGTTTGCGTCCCCGTGTGTGTGTGTGTTTGCGTCCCCGTGTGTGTGTGTGTTTGCGTCCCCGTGTATGTGTGTCCGTCCTTGTGTGTGTGTGTGTGCCTGCGTCCCCGTGTGTGTGCGTCCCCGTGTCGCCGTGCGTCCCCGTGTGCCTGCGTCCACGTCTGCGCCTGCGTCCCCGTGTGTGTGTGCCTGCGTCTCCGTGTGTGTGTGTGTGTGTGGCTGCGTCCCCGTCCTGGTGCGTGTGTGTGTCTGTGTCCCCGCGTGTGTGTGTGTGTGCCTGCGTCCCCGTGTGTGTGTGTGTGTGTGTGTGTTTGCGTCCCCGTGTGTGTGTGTGTTTGCGTCCCCGTGTGTGTGTTTGCGTCCCCGTGTGTGTGTTTGCGTCCCCGTGTGTGTGTTTGCGTCCCCGTGTGTGTGTGTGTATCTGCGTCCCCGTGTGTGTGTGTGTATCTGCGTCCCCGTGTGTGTGTGTGTATCTGCGTCCCCGTGTGTGTGTGTATCTGCGTCCCCGTGTGTGTGTGTGTATCTGCGTCCCCGTGTGTGTGTATCTGCGTCCCCATGTGTGTGTTTCCGTCCTTGTGTGTGTGTGTGCCTGCGTCCCCGTGTGTGTGCGTCCCTGCGTCGCTGTGCGTGCGTCCCCGTGTGCCTGCGTCCCCGTGTGTGTGTGCCTGCGTCCCCGTGTGTGTGTGCCTGCGTCTCCGTGTGTGTGTGTGCCTGCTTCCCCGTGTGTGTGTGTGTGTGTGCCTGCTTCCCCGTGTGTGTGTGTATGTCTGCGTCCCCGTGTGTGCCCCGTGTGTGCCTGCGTCCCCGTGTGTGTGTGTGTGTGTGTGTGCCTGCGTCCCCGTGTGTGTGTTTGCGTCCCCTGTGTGCCTGCTTCCCCGTGTGTGCGTGGCTGCGTCCCCGTCCCCGTGTGTGTGCCTGCGTCCCCGTGTGTGTCTGCGTCCGCGTCCCCGTGTGTGTGTGTGCCTGCGTCCCCGTGTGTGTGTGTGTGCCTGCGTCCCCGCGTGCGTGTGTATGTCTGTCCCCGTGTGAGTGTGCCTGCGTCCCCGTGAGAGTGTGTGTGTGTGCCTGCGTCCCCGTGTGTGTATGTGTGTGTGCATGCGTCCCTGTGTGTGTGTGTGTGTGCCTGTGCCCCGTGTGTGTGTGTGCCTGCGTCCCCATGTGTGTGTGTGTGTGTGCCTGTGCCCCGTGTGTGTTTGCGTCCCCGTGTGTGTGTGTGCCAGCGCGTGTGTGTGCCTGCGTCCCCGTGTGTGTGTGTGCCCGCATCCCCGTGTGTGAGTGTGCCTGCGTCCCCGTGTGAGTGTGCCTGCGTCCCCGTGTGAGTGTGCCTGCGTCCCCGTGTGAGTGTGCCTGCGTCCCCGTGTGAGTGTGCCTGCGTCCCCGTGTGAGTGTGCCTGCGTCCCCGTGTGAGTGTGCCTGCGTCCCCGTGTGAGTGTGCCTGCGTCCCCGTGTGAGTGTGCCTGCGTCCCCGTGTGAGTGTGCCTGCGTCCCCGTGTGAGTGTGCCTGCGTCCCCGTGTGAGTGTGCCTGCGTCCCCGTGTGAGTGTGCCTGCGTCCCCGTGTGAGTGTGCCTGCGTCCCCGTGTGAGTGTGCCTGCGTCCCCGTGTGAGTGTGCCTGCGTCCCCGTGTTTGTGTGTGCGGCTGCGTCCCCGTGTGTGTGTGTTCTTGCGTCCCCGTGTGTGTGTGTGTGTGCGCCTGCGTCCCTTTGTGTGTGTGCGCCCGCGTCCCCGTGTGCCTGCTTCCCCGTGTGTGTGTGTGCCTGCGTCCCCGTGTGTGTATGCGTCTGCGTCCCCGTGTGCCTGCTTCCACATGTGCCTGCGTCCCCGTGTGTGTCCGTCCCCATGTGTGTGTGTCTGCGTCCCCGCGTGTGTGTGTGTGTGCCTGCGTCCCCGTGTGTGTGTGTGTTTGCGTCCCCGTGTGTGTGTGTGCCAGCGTGTGTGTGCCTGCGTCCCCGTGTGTGTGTGCTTGCGTCCCCGTGTGTGTGTGTGTGCTTGCGTCCCCGTGTGTGTGTGCCTGCGTCCCCGTCCCCGTGTGCGCGCCTGCGTCCCCGTCCCCGTGTGCGCGCCTGCGTCCCCGTCCCCGTGTACGTGCCTGCGTCCCCCTGTGTGCGTGTGTGCCTGCGTCCACGTCCCCGTGTGTCCGTCCCCGTGTGTCCGTGCCTGCGTCCCCGTGTGTGTGTGCCTGCGTCTCCGTCCCCGTGTGTGTGTGTGTCCGTCCCCGTGTGTGTGTGTGCCTGCGTCCCAGTGTGTGTCCGTCCCCGTGTGTGTGTGTCTCTGTCCCCGTGTGTGTGTGCTTGCGTCCCCGTGTGTGTGTGCTTGCGTCCCCGTGTGTGTGTGCTTGCGTCCCCGTGTGTGTGTGCTTGCGTCCCCGTGTGTGTGTGCTTGCGTCCCCGTGTGTGTGTGCTTGCGTCCCCGTGTGTGTGTGCTTGCGTCCCCGTGTGTGTGTGCTTGCGTCCCCGTGTGTGTGTGCTTGCGTCCCCGTGTGTGTGCTTGCGTCCCCGTGTGTGCGTGCTTGCGTCCCCGTGTGTGCGTGCTTGCGTCCCCGTGTGTGCGTGCTTGCGTCCCCGTGTGTGCGTGCTTGCGTCCCCGTGTGTGCGTGCTTGCGTCCCCGTGTGTGCGTGCTTGCGTCCCCGTGTGTGCGTGCTTGCGTCCCCGTGTGTGCGTGCTTGCGTCCCCGTGTGTGCGTGCTTGCGTCCCCGTGTGCGTGCTTGCGTCCCCGCGTGCGTGCGCCCGCGTCCCCGCGTGTGTGTGCGTCCCCGTCCCCGCGTGTGGGTGCGTCCCCGTCCCCGCGTGTGGGTGCGTCCCCGTCCCCGCGTGTGGGTGCGTCCCCGTCCCCGCGTGTGGGTGCGTCCCCGTCCCCGCGTGTGGGTGCGTCCCCGTCCCCGCGTGTGGGTGCGTCCCCGTCCCCGCGTTTGGGTGCGTCCCCGTCCCCGCGTGTGGGTGCGTCCCCGTCCCCGCGTGTGGGTGCGTCCCCGTCCCCGCGTGTGGGTGCGTCCCCGTCCCCGCGTGTGGGTGCGTCCCCGTCCCCGCGTGTGGGTGCGTCCCCGTCCCCGCGTGTGGGTGCGTCCCCGTCCCCGCGTGTGGGTGCGTCCCCGTCCCCGCGTGTGGGTGCGTCCCCGTCCCCGCGTGTGGGTGCGTCCCCGTCCCCGCGTGTGGGTGCGTCCCCGTCCCCGCGTGTGGGTGCGTCCCCGTCCCCGCGTGTGGGTGCGTCCCCGTCCCCGCGTGTGGGTGCGTCCCCGTCCCCGCGTGTGGGTGCGTCCCCGTCCCCGCGTGTGGGTGCGTCCCCGTCCCCGCGTGTGGGTGCGTCCCCGTCCCCGCGTGTGGGTGCGTCCCCGTCCCCGCGTGTGGGTGCGTCCCCGTCCCCGCGTGTGGGTGCGTCCCCGTCCCCGCGTGTGGGTGCGTCCCCGTCCCCGCGTGTGGGTGCGTCCCCGTCCCCGCGTGTGGGTGCGTCCCAGTCCCCGCGTGTGGGTGCGTCCCCGTCCCCGCGTGTGGGTGCGTCCCCGTCCCCGCGTGTGGGTGCGTCCCCGTCCCCGCGTGTGGGTGCGTCCCCGTCCCCGCGTGTGGGTGCGTCCCCGTCCCCGCGTGTGGGTGCGTCCCCGCGTGTGGGTGCGTCCCCGTCCCCGCGTGTGGGTGCGTCCCCGTCCCCGCGTGTGGGTGCGTCCCCGTCCCCGCGTGTGGGTGCGTCCCCGTCCCCGCGTGTGGGTGCGTCCCCGTCCCCGCGTGTGGGTGCGTCCCCGTCCCCGCGTGTGGGTGCGTCCCCGTCCCCGCGTGTGGGTGCGTCCCCGTCCCCGCGTGTGGGTGCGTCCCCGTCCCCGCGTGTGGGTGCGTCCCCGTCCCCGCGTGTGGGTGCGTCCCCGTCCCCGCGTGTGGGTGCGTCCCCGTCCCCGCGTGTGGGTGCGTGCCCGCGCCCCCGCGTGTGCGTGTTTGCGTCCCCGCGTGTGTGTGTTCGTCCCCGTGTGTCCGTACCCGTGTGCGTGCCCGCGTCCCCGCGTGCGCCTGCGTCCCCGCGTGCGTCTGTGTCCGTCCCCGCGTGTGCGTCCCCGTGTGTGTGTCCGTCCCCGTGTGTGTGTGTTTGCGTCCCCCTGTGCGCGCCTGCGTCCCCGTGTGCGCGCCAGCGTCCCCGTCCCCGTGTGTGTGTGTTCGTCCCCGTGTGTCCGTCCCCATCCCTGTGTGTCCGTACCCGTGTGCGTGCCTGCGTCCCCGCGTGCGCCCGCGTGTGCCTGCGTCCCCGTCTGTGTGTGTGTCTGTGTCCGTCCCCGTGTGTGCATGCCCGCGCCCCCGCGTGTGCGTGCGCCCGCGTGTGTGTGTGTGTCCGTCCCCGTGTGTGTGTGTCCGTCCCCGTGTGTGTGTGTCCGTCCCCGTGTGTGTGTTTCCGTCCCCCCGTGTGCGCGCCTGCGTCCCCCCGTGTGCGCGCCTGCGTCCCCCCGTGTGCGCGCCTGCGTCCCCCCGTGTGCGCGCCTGCGTCCCCGCGTGCGCGCGCCCGCGTCCCCGCGTGTGTGTGTGTGTGTGTGTGTGTGTCCGTCCCCGCGTGTGTGTGTGGGTGCGTCCCCGTCCCCGCGTGTGGGTGCGTCCCCGTCCCCGCGTGTGGGTGCGTCCCCGTCCCCGCGTGTGGGTGCGTCCCCGTCCCCGCGTGTGGGTGCGTCCCCGTCCCCGCGTGTGGGTGCGTCCCCGTCCCCGCGTGTGGGTGCGTCCCCGTCCCCGCGTGTGGGTGCGTCCCCGTCCCCGCGTGTGGGTGCGTCCCCGTCCCCGCGTGTGGGTGCGTCCCCGTCCCCGCGTGTGGGTGCGTCCCCGTCCCCGCGTGTGGGTGCGTCCCCGTCCCCGCGTGTGGGTGCGTCCCCGTCCCCGCGTGTGGGTGCGTCCCCGTCCCCGCGTGTGGGTGCGTCCCCGTCCCCGCGTGTGGGTGCGTCCCCGTCCCCGCGTGTGGGTGCGTCCCCGTCCCCGCGTGTGGGTGCGTCCCCGTCCCCGCGTGTGGGTGCGTCCCCGTCCCCGCGTGTGGGTGCGTCCCCGTCCCCGCGTGTGGGTGCGTCCCCGTCCCCGCGTGTGGGTGCGTCCCCGTCCCCGCGTGTGGGTGCGTCCCCGTCCCCGCGTGTGGGTGCGTCCCCGTCCCCGCGTGTGGGTGCGTCCCCGTCCCCGCGTGTGGGTGCGTCCCCGTCCCCGCGTGTGGGTGCGTCCCCGTCCCCGCGTGTGGGTGCGGCCCCGTCCCCGCGTGTGGGTGCGGCCCCGTCCCCGCGTGTGGGTGCGGCCCCGTCCCCGCGTGTGGGTGCGGCCCCGTCCCCGCGTGTGGGTGTGTGTGTGTTTGTGTCCCCGTCCCCGTCCCCGTGTGTGTGTGTTCGTCCCCGTGTGTCCGTCCCCGTCCCCGTGTGTCCGTACCGTGTGCGTGCCTGCGTCCCCGCGTGTGCGTGCCTGCGTCCCCGCGTGCGCCTGCGTCCCCGTGTGTGTCTGTTTCCGTCCCCGCGTGTGCGTCCCCGTGTGTGTGTGTGCGTCTGTGTGTGTGTGCGTCCCCGTGTGTGTGTCCCCGTCCCCGTGTGTGTGTGTTTGCGTCCCCGTGTGTGCCTGCGTCCCCCTGTGCGCGCCTGCGTCCCCGTGTGCGCGCCAGCGTCCCCGTCCCCGTGTGTCCGTCCCCATCCCTGTGTGTCCGTACCCGTGTGCGTGCCTGCGTCCCCGCGTGTCTGCGTCCCCGCGTGCGCCCGCGTCCCCGCGTGTGCCTGCGTCCCCGTCTGTGTCCGTCCCCGTGTGTGCATGCCCGCGCCCCCGCGTGTGCGTGCGCCCGCGTGTGTGTGTGTGTCCGTCCCCGTGTCCGTCCCCGTGTGTGTGTGTGTCCGTCCCCGTGTGTGTGTGCCTGCGTCCCCGTGTGTGTGTGTGTGCGTGGATGCGTGTGCGTGGATGCGTCCCCGTGTGCGTGGATGCGTCCCCGTGTGCGTGCCTGCGCCCCCGCGTGCGCGTGCCTGCGCCCCCGCGAGTGCCTTCGCCTGTGCGTGCCCGCGTCCCCGCGTCCCCGCGTGAGTGCCTGCGCCCCCGCGTGTGCGTGCCCGCGGGTGCGTTCGCCCGCGTCCCCGTGTGTGTGTGTGTCCGTCCCCTTGTGTGTGTGTCCGTCCCCTTGTGTGTGTGTCCGTCCCCTTGTGTGTGTGTCCGTCCCCTTGTGTGTGTGTCCGTCCCCTTGTGTGTGTGTCCGTCCCCTTGTGTGTGTGTCCGTCCCCTTGTGTGTGTGTCCGTCCCCTTGTGTGTGTGTCCGTCCCCTTGTGTGTGTGTCCGTCCCCTTGTGTGTGTGTCCGTCCCCTTGTGTGTGTGTCCGTCCCCTTGTGTGTGTGTCCGTCCCCTTGTGTGTGTGTCCGTCCCCTTGTGTGTGTGTCCGTCCCCTTGTGTGTGTGTCCGTCCCCTTGTGTGTGTGTCCGTCCCCTTGTGTGTGTGTCCGTCCCCGTGTGTGTGTGTCCGTCTGCGTCCCCGTGTGTGTCCGTCTGCGTCCCCGTGTGTGTGTCTGCGTCCCCGTGTGTGTGTGTCTGCGTCCCCGTGTGTGTGTGTTGCCAGCATGTGTCTGCTTGCGTCCCCGTGTGTGTGTGTGCTTGCGTCCCCGTGTGTGTGTGTGTGTGCCTGCGTCCCCGTGTGTGTGTGTGCCTGCGTCCCCGTGTGTGTGTGTGCCTGCGTCCCCGTGTGTGTGTGTGCCTGCGTCCCCGTGTGTGTGTGTGCCTGCGTCCCCGTGTGTGTGTGTGCCTGCGTCCCCGTGTGTGTGCCTGCGTCCCCGTGTGTGTGCCTGCGTCCCCGTGTGTGTGCCTGCGTCCCCGTGTGTGTGCCTGCGTCCCCGTGTGTGTGTGTGCCTGCGTCGCCGTGTGTGTGTGTCCGTCCCCGTGTGTGTGCGCCTGCGTCCCCCCGTGTGTGCGCCTGCGTCCCCCCGTGTGTGCGCCTGCGTCCCCCCGTGTGTGCGCCTGCGTCCCCCCGTGTGTGCGCCTGCGTCCCCGTGTGTGCGCCCGCGTCCCCGTCCCCGCGTGTGTGTGTCCGTCCCCGCGTGTGTGTGTCCGTCCCCGCGTGTGTGTGTCCGTCCCCGCGTGTGTGTGTCCGTCCCCGCGTGTGCGTGCCCCCGCGTGTGCGCGCCCCCGCGTGTGTGTGTGTGTCCGTCCCCGTGTGTGTGTGTGTGTGTCCGTCCCCGTGTGTGTGTGTGTGTGTGTCCGTCCCCGTGTGTGTGTGTGTGTCCCCGTCCCCGTGTGTGTGTCCGTCCCCGTGTGTGTGTGTGTGTGTGTGTCCGTCCCCGTGCGTGTGTGTGTGTGTCCGTCCCCGTGCGTGTGGGTGTGTCCCCGTCCCCGCGTGTGGGTGTGTCCCCGTCCCCGCGTGTGGGTGTGTCCCCGTCCCCGCGTGTGGGTGTGTCCCCGTCCCCGCGTGTGGGTGTGTGTCCGTCCCCGCGTGTGGGTGTGTGTCCGTCCCCGCGTGTGGGTGAGTGTCCGTCCCCGCGTGTGGGTGTGTGTCCGTCCCCGCGTGTGGGTGTGTGTCCGTCCCCGCGTGTGGGTGAGTGTCCGTCCCCGCGTGTGGGTGAGTGTCCGTCCCCGCGTGTGGGTGAGTGTCCGTCCCCGCGTGTGGGTGAGTGTCCGTCCCCGCGTGTGGGTGCGTGTCCGTCCCCGCGTGTGGGTGCGTGTCCGTCCCCGCGTGTGGGTGCGTGTCCGTCCCCGCGTGTGGGTGCGTGTCCGTCCCCGCGTGTGGGTGCGTGTCCGTCCCCGCGTGTGGGTGCGTGTCCGTCCCCGCGTGTGGGTGCGTGTCCGTCCCCGCGTGTGGGTGCGTGTCCGTCCCCGCGTGTGGGTGCGTGTCCGTCCCCGCGTGTGGGTGCGTGTCCGTCCCCGCGTGTGGGTGCGTGTCCGTCCCCGCGTGTGCGTGCCCGCGCCCCCGCGTGTGCGTGCCCGCGCCCCTGCGTCCGCCCCCGTGTGTGTGTGTTTGCGTCCCCGTGTGTGTGTGTTTGCGTCCCCGTGTGCGCGGCTGCGTCCGTGTGTGCGCGGTTGCGTCCCCGTCCCCGTGTGCGTGCCTGCGTCCCCGCGTGTGCGTGCCTGCGTCCCCGCGTGTGTCTGTGTCCGTCCCCGCGTGTGCGTGCCCGTGTGTGTGTGTCCGTCCCCGTGTGTGTGTGTTTGCGTCCCCGTGTGTGCCTGCGTCCCCCTGTGCGCGCCTGCGTCCCCGTGTGCGCGCCTGCGTCCCCGTCCCCGTGTGTCCGTCCCCATCCCCGTGTGTCCGTCCCCATCCCTGTGTGTCCGTACCCGTGTGCGTGTCTGCGTCCCCGCGTGCGCCCGCGTCCCCGCGTGCGCCCGCGTCCCCGCGTGTGCCTGCGTCCCCGTGTGTGTGTGTCTGTGTCCGTCCCCGTGTGTGTGTGTCTGTGTCCGTCCCCGTGTGTGCATGCCCGCGCCCCCGCGTGTGCGTGCGCCCGCGTGTGTGTGTGTGTGTGTGTGTGTGTGTGTCCGTCCCCGTGTGTGTGTGTGTCCGTCCCCGTGTGTGTGTGTGTCCGTCCCCGTGTGTGTGTCCGTCCCCGTGTGTGTGTGCCTGCGTCCCCGTGTGCGTGCGCGTGCCTGCGCCCCCGCGAGTGCCTGCGCCTGTGCGTGCCCGCGTCCCTGCGTGAGTGCCTGCGCCCCCGCGTGTGCGTGCCCGCGGGTGCGTTCGCCCGCGTCCCCGTGTGTGTGTGTGTCCGTCCCCGTGTGTGTGTGTGTCCGTCCCCGTGTGTGTGTGTGTCCGTCCCCGTGTGTGTGTGTGTCCGTCCCCGTGTGTGTGTGTGTCCGTCCCCGTGTGTGTGTGTGTCCGTCCCCGTGTGTGTGTGTCCGTCCCCGTGTGTGTGTGTCCGTCCCCGTGTGTGTGTGTCCGTCCCCGTGTGTGTGTGTCCGTCCCCTTGTGTGTGTGTCCGTCCCCGTGTGTGTGTGTCCGTCCCCGTGTGTGTGTGTCCGTCCCCGTGTGTGTGTGTCCGTCCCCGTGTGTGTGTGTCCGTCCCCGTGTGTGTGTGTCCGTCCCCGTGTGTGTGTGTCCGTCCCCGTGTGTGTGTGTCCGTCCCCGTGTGTGTGTGTCCGTCCCCGTGTGTGTGTGTCTGTGTCCGTCCCCGTGTGTGCATGCCCGCGCCCCCGCGTGTGCGTGCGCCCGCGTGTGTGTGTGTGTGTGTGTGTGTGTGTGTCCGTCCCCGTGTGTGTGTGTGTCCGTCCCCGTGTGTGTGTGTGTCCGTCCCCGTGTGTGTGTCCGTCCCCGTGTGTGTGTGCCTGCGTCCCCGTGTGCGTGCGCGTGCCTGCGCCCCCGCGAGTGCCTGCGCCTGTGCGTGCCCGCGTCCCTGCGTGAGTGCCTGCGCCCCCGCGTGTGCGTGCCCGCGGGTGCGTTCGCCCGCGTCCCCGTGTGTGTGTGTGTCCGTCCCCGTGTGTGTGTGTGTCCGTCCCCGTGTGTGTGTGTGTCCGTCCCCGTGTGTGTGTGTGTCCGTCCCCGTGTGTGTGTGTGTCCGTCCCCGTGTGTGTGTGTGTCCGTCCCCGTGTGTGTGTGTCCGTCCCCGTGTGTGTGTGTCCGTCCCCGTGTGTGTGTGTCCGTCCCCGTGTGTGTGTGTCCGTCCCCGTGTGTGTGTGTCCGTCCCCGTGTGTGTGTGTCCGTCCCCGTGTGTGTGTGTCCGTCCCCGTGTGTGTGTGTCCGTCCCCGTGTGTGTGTGTCCGTCCCCGTGTGTGTGTGTCCGTCCCCGTGTGTGTGTGTCCGTCCCCGTGTGTGTGTGTCCGTCCCCGTGTGTGTGTGTCCGTCCCCGTGTGTGTGTGTCCGTCCCCGTGTGTGTGTGTCCGTCCCCGTGTGTGTGTGTCCGTCCCCGTGTGTGTGTGTCCGTCCCCGTGTGTGTGTGTCCGTCCCCGTGTGTGTGTGTCCGTCCCCGTGTGTGTGTGTCCGTCCCCGTGTGTGTGTGTCCGTCCCCGTGTGTGTGTGTCCGTCCCCGTGTGTGTGTGTCCGTCCCCGTGTGTGTGTGTCCGTCCCCGTGTGTGTGTGTCCGTCCCCGTGTGTGTGTGTCCGTCCCCGTGTGTGTGTGTCCGTCCCCGTGTGTGTGTGTCCGTCCCCGTGTGTGTCCGTCCCCGTGTGTGTCCGTCTGCGTCCCCGTGTGTGTGTGTCTGCGTCCCCGTGTGTGTGTCTGCGCCCCCGCGAGTGCCTGCGCCTGTGCGTGCCCGCGTCCCTGCGTGAGTGCCTGCGCCCCCGCGTGTGCGTGCCCGCGGGTGCGTTCGCCCGCGTCCCCGTGTGTGTGTGTGTCCGTCCCCGTGTGTGTGTGTGTCCGTCCCCGTGTGTGTGTGTGTCCGTCCCCGTGTGTGTGTGTGTCCGTCCCCGTGTGTGTGTGTGTCCGTCCCCGTGTGTGTGTGTCCGTCCCCGTGTGTGTGTGTCCGTCCCCGTGTGTGTGTGTCCGTCCCCGTGTGTGTGTGTCCGTCCCCGTGTGTGTGTGTCCGTCCCCGTGTGTGTGTGTCCGTCCCCGTGTGTGTGTGTCCGTCCCCGTGTGTGTGTGTCCGTCCCCGTGTGTGTGTGTCCGTCCCCGTGTGTGTGTGTCCGTCCCCGTGTGTGTGTGTCCGTCCCCGTGTGTGTGTGTCCGTCCCCGTGTGTGTGTGTCCGTCCCCGTGTGTGTGTGTCCGTCCCCGTGTGTGTGTGTCCGTCCCCGTGTGTGTGTGTCCGTCCCCGTGTGTGTGTGTCCGTCCCCGTGTTTGTGTGTCCGTCCCCGTGTGTGTGTGTCCGTCCCCGTGTGTGTGTGTCCGTCCCCGTGTGTGTGTGTCCGTCCCCGTGTGTGTGTGTCCGTCCCCGTGTGTGTGTGTCCGTCCCCGTGTGTGTCCGTCTGCGTCCCCGTGTGTGTCCGTCTGCGTCCCCGTGTGTGTGTGTCTGCGTCCCCGTGTGTGTGTGTCTGCGTCCCCGTGTGTGTGTGTCTGCGTCCCCGTGTGTGTGTCTGCGTCCCCGTGTGTGTGTCTGCGTCCCCGTGTGTGTGTGTCTGCGTCCCCGTGTGTGTGTGTCTGCGTCCCCGTGTGTGTGTGTCTGCGTCCCCGTGTGTGTGTGTCTGCGTCCCCGTGTGTGTGTGTCTGCGTCCCCGTGTGTGTGTGTCTGCGTCCCCGTGTGTGTGTGTCTGCGTCCCCGTGTGTGTGTCTGCGTCCCCGTGTGTGTGTCTGCGTCCCCGTGTGTGTGTGTCTGCGTCCCCGTGTGTGTGTGTTGCCAGCGTGTGTCTGCTTGCGTCCCCGTGTGTGTGTGTGCTTGCGTCCCCGTGTGTGTGTGTGTGTGCCTGCGTCCCCGTGTGTGTGTGTGCCTGCGTCCCCGTGTGTGTGTGTGCCTGCGTCCCCGTGTGTGTGTGTGCCTGCGTCCCCGTCCCCGTGTGTGTGTGTGTGCCTGCGTCCCCGTGCGTGTGCCTGCGTCCCCGTGCGTGTGCCTGCGTCCCCGTGCGTGTGCCTGCGTCCCCGTGCGTGTGCCTGCGTCGCCGTGTGTGTGTCCGTCCCCGTGTGTGTGTGCCTGCGTCCCCCCGTGTGTGCGCCTGCGTCCCCGTGTGTGCGCCCGCGTCCCCGCGTGTGCGCCCGCGCCCCCGTGTGTGTGTCTGTGTCCGTCCCCGCGTGTGTGTGTCCGTCCCCGCGTGTGCGTGCCCCCGCGTGTGCGCGCCCCCGTGTGTGTGTGTGTGTGTCCGTCCCCGTGTGTGTGTGTGTGTGTCCGTCCCCGTGTGTGTGTGTGTGTGTCCGTCCCCGTGTGTGTGTGTGTGTCCGTCCCCGTGTGTGTGTGTGTGTGTGTCCGTCCCCGTGTGTGTGTCCGTCCCCGTGTGTGTGTGTGTGTGTGTGTCCGTCCCCGTGTGTGTGTGTGTGTCCGTCCCCGTGTGTGTGTGTGTGTCCGTCCCCGTGTGTGTGTGTGTGTCCGTCCCCGTGTGTGTGTGTGTCCGTCCCCGTGTGTGTGTGTGTGTGTCCGTCCCCGTGTGTGTGTGTGTGTGTCCGTCCCCGTGTGTGTGTGTGTGTATCCGTCCCCGTGTGTGTGTGTGTGTCCGTCCCCGTGTGTGTGTGTGTGTGTCCGTCCCCGTGTGTGTGTGTGTGTCCGTCCCCGTGTGTGTGTGCCTGCGTCCCCGTGTGTGTGTGCCTGCGTCCCCGTGTGTGTGCGCGGATGCGTCCCCGTGTGCGCGCCTGCGCCCCCGCGTGTGCGTGCCCGCGGGTGCGTTCGCCCGCGTCCCCGTGTGTGTGCGTATCCGTCCCCGTGTGTGCGTGCCTGCGCCCCCGCGTGTGCGTGCCCGCGCCCCCGCGTGTGCGTGTCCGTTCCCGTGTGTGTGTGTGCCTGCGTCCCCGTTGTGTGTGTGTGTTTGCGTCCCCGTGTGTGTGTGTGTGTGTGTGTCCGTCCCCGTCTGTGTGTGTCTGCGTCCCCGTCTGTGTGTGTCTGCGTCCCCGTGTGTGTGCGCCTGCGTCCCCGTGTGTGCGCGTGTCCGTCCCCGTGTGTGTGTGTGCGCCCACGTCCCCGTGTGTGCGTGCGTCTGCGTCCCCGTGTGTCTGCGTCCCCGTGTGCCTGCTTCCCCGTGTGTGTGTATGTGTGCCTGCGTCCCCGTGTGTGTGTGCTTGCGTCCCCGTCCCCGTGTGTGTACGTCCCCGTCCCCGTGTGTGTACGTCCGCGTCCCCGTGTGTGTGTGCCTGCGTCCCCCCGTGTGTGTGTGTTCGTCCCCGTGTGTCCGTCCCCGTCCCCGTGTGTCCGTCCCCGTCCCCGTGTGTCCGTCCCCGTGTGCGTGCCTGCGTCCCCGAGTGTGCGTGCCTGCGTCCCCGCGTGTGCGTGCCTGCGTCCCCGCGTGTGCGTGCCTGCGTCCCCGAGTGTGCGTGCCTGCGTCCCCGCGTGTGCGTGCCTGCGTCCCCTCGTGCGCGTGCGCCCGCGTCCCCGTGTGCGTGTGTGTGTGTCCGTCCCCGTGTGTGTGTCCGTCCCCGTGTGTGTGTGTCCGTCCCCGTGTGTGTGTGTCCGTCCCCGTGTGTGTGTGTCCGTCCCCGTGTGTGTGTGTCCGTCCCCGTGTGTGTGTGTCCGTCCCCGTGTGTGTGTGTCCGTCCCCGTGTGTGTGTGTCCGTCCCCGTGTGTGTGTGTCCGTCCCCGTGTGTGTGTGTCCGTCCCCGTGTGTGTGTGTCCGTCCCCGTGTGTGTGTGTCCGTCCCCGTGTGTGTGTGTCCGTCCCCGTGTGTGTGTGTCCGTCCCCGTGTGTGTGTGTCCGTCCCCGTGTGTGTGTGTCCGTCCCCGTGTGTGAGTGTCCGTCCCCGTGTGTGCGTGTCCGTCCCCGTGTGTGCGTGTCCGCCCCCGCGTGTGCGTGCCTGCGCCCCCGCGTGTGCGTGCCTGCGCCCCCGCGTGTGCGTGCCTGCGCCCCCGTGTGTGCGCCCGCGTCCCCGTCCCCGCGTGTGTGTGTCCGTCCCCGCGTGTGTGTGTCCGTCCCCGCGTGTGCGTGCCCCCGTGTGTGCGCCTGCGTCCCCCCGTGTGTGCGCCTGCGTCCCCCCGTGTGTGCGCCTGCGTCCCCGTGTGTGCGCCCGCGTCCCCGTCCCCGCGTGTGTGTCCGTCCCCGCGTGTGTGTGTCCGTCCCCGCGTGTGTGTGCCCCCGCGTGTGCGCGCCCCCGCGTGTGTGTGTGTGTCCGTCCCCGTGTGTGTGTGTGTCCGTCCCCGTGTGTGTGTGTGTCCGTCCCCGTGTGTGTGTGTGTCCGTCCCCGTGTGTGTGTGTGTCCGTCCCCGTGTGTGTGTGTGTCCGTCCCCGTGTGTGTGTGTTTGCGTCCCCGTGTGTGTGTGTTTGCGTCCCCGTGTGTGTGTGTTTGCGTCCCCGTGTGTGTGTGTTTGCGTCCCCGTGTGTGTCTGCTTGCGTCCCCGTGTGTGTGTGTGCGTGCCTGCGTCCCCGTGTGTGTGTGTGCGTGCCTGCGTCCCCGTGTGTGTGTCTGCGTTTCCGTGTGTGTGTCCGTCCCCGTGTGTGTGTGTCCGTCCCCGTGTGTGTGTGTCCGTCCCCGTGTGTGTGTGTCCGTCCCCGTGTGTGTGTGTGTCCGTCCCCGTGTGTGTGTGTGTCCGTCCCCGTGTGTGTGTGTGTCCGTCCCCGTGTGTGTGTGTGTCCGTCCCCGTGTGTGTGTGTGTCCGTCCCCGTGTGTGTGTGTGTCCGTCCCCGTGTGTGTGTGTGTCCGTCCCCGTGTGTGTGTGTTTGCGTCCCCGTGTGTGTGTGTTTGCGTCCCCGTGTGTGTGTGTTTGCGTCCCCGTGTGTGTGTGTTTGCGTCCCCGTGTGTGTGTGTTTGCGTCCCCGTGTGTGTGTGTTTGCGTCCCCGTGTGTGTGTGTGCGTGCCTGCGTCCCCGTGTGTGTGTGTGCGTGCCTGCGTCCCCGTGTGTGTGTGTGCGTGCCTGCGTTTCCGTGTGTGTGTCTGCGTCCCCGTGTGTGTGTCTGCGTCCCCGTGTGTGTGTCTGCGTCCCCGTGTGTGTGTCTGCGTCCCCGTGTGTGTGTCTGCGTCCCCGTGTGTGTGTGCTTGCGTCCCCGTGTGTGTGCTTTGCGTCCCCGTGTGTGTGCGCTTGCCCCGTCCCCGTCTGCCCCCGTCCCCGTCTGCCCCCGTCCCCGTCTGCCCCCGTCCCCGTCTGCCTCCGTCCCTGTCCCCGTCCCCGTCTGCCTCCGTCCCCGTCCCCGTCTGCCTCCGTCCCCGTCCCCGTCTGCCTCCGTCCCCGTCCCCGTCTGCCTCCGTCCCCGTCCCCGTCTGCCTCCGCCTCCGTCCCCGTCCCCGTCTGCCTCCGTCCCCGTCCCCGTCTGCCTCCGTCCCCGTCTGCCTCCGTCCCCGTCCCCGTCTGCCTCCGTCCCCGTCCCCGTCTGCCTCAGTCCCCGTCCCCGTGTGCGTCCGTCCCCGTCCCCGTGTGCGTCCGTCCCCGTCCCCGTGTGCGTCCGTCCCCGTCCCCGTGTGCGTCCGCCCGCGTCCCCGTGTGCGTCCGCCCGCGTCCCCGTGTGCGTGTGCGCGTCCCCGTGTGTGTGTCTGCGTCCCCGTGTGTGTGTCTGCGTCCCCGTGTGTGTGTCTGCGTCCCCGTGTGTGTGTCTGCGTCCCCGTGTGTGTGTCTGCGTCCCCGTGTGTGTGTCTGCGTCCCCGTGTGTGTGTCTGCGTCCCCGTGTGTGTGTCTGCGTCCCCGTGTGTGTGCCTGCGTCCCCGTGTGTGTGTGCCTGCGTCCCCGTGTGTGTGTGTGCCTGCGTCGCCGCGTGTGGGTGTGCCCCGTCCCCGCGTGTGGGTGTGTCCCCGTCCACGCGTGTGGGTGTGTCCCCGTCCCCGCGTGTGGGTGTGTCCCCGTCCCCGCGTGTGGGTGTGTCCCCGTCCCCGCGTGTGGGTGTGTCCCCGTCCCCGCGTGTGGGTGTGTCCCCGTCCCCGCGTGTGGGTGTGTCCCCGTCCCCGCGTGTGGGTGTGTCCCCGTCCCCGCGTGTGGGTGTGTCCCCGTCCCCGCGTGTGGGTGTGTCCCCGTCCCCGCGTGTGGGTGTGTCCCCGTCCCCGCGTGTGGGTGTGTCCCCGTCCCCGCGTGTGGGTGTGTCCCCGTCCCCGCGTGTGGGTGTGTCCCCGTCCCCGCGTGTGGGTGTGTGTCCGTCCCCGCGTGTGGGTGTGTTTGCGTCCCCTCGTGTGTGTGTGTTTGCGTCCCCGTGTGCGCGGCTGCGTCCCCGTCCCCGTGTGTGTGTGTTCGTCCCCGTGTGTCCGTCCCCGTCCCCGTGTGTCCGTACCCGTGTGCGTGCCTGCGTCCCCGTGTGTGCGTGTCTGCGTCCCCGCGTGCGCCTGCGTCCCCGTGTGTGTCTGTGTCAGTCCCCGCGTGTGCGTGCCCGTGTGTGTGTGTGTCCGTCCCCGTCCCCGTGTGTGTGTGTGTATCCGTCCCCGTGTGTGTGTGTGTCCGTCCCCGTGTGTGTGTGTGTCCGTCCCCGTGTGTGTGTGTGTCCGTCCCCGTGTGTGTGTGCCTGCGTCCCCGTGTGTGTGTGGATGCGTCCCCGTGTGCGTGCGTGCGCGTGCCTGCGCCCCCGCGAGTGCCTGCGCCTGTGCGTGCCCGCGTCCCCGCGTGTGCGTGCCCGCGGGTGCGTTCGCCCGCGTCCCCGTGTGTGTGTGCGTATGTCCCCGTGTGTGTGTGTGTCCGTCCCCGTGTGTGTGTGTCCGTCCCCGTGTGTGTGTGTGTGTGTGTGTGTGTGTGTCCGTCCCTGTGTGTGTGTCTGCGTCCCCGTGTGTGTGCCTGCGTCCCCGTGTGTGTGTGTGCCTGCGTCCCCGTGTGTGTGTGTGCCTGCGTCCCCGTGTGTGTGTGTGCCTGCGTCCCCGTGTGTGTGTGTGCCTGCGTCCCCGTGTGTGTGTGTCTGCGTCCCCGTGTGTGTGTGTGCCTGCGTCCCCGTGTGTGTGTGTGCCTGCGTGTGTGTGTGTGTGCCTGCGTCCCCGCGTGTGGGTGTGCCCCGTCCCCGCGTGTGGGTGTGTCCCCGTCCCCGCGTGTGGGTGTGTCCCCGTCCCCGCGTGTGGGTGTGTCCCCGTCCCCGCGTGTGGGTGTGTCCCCGTCCCCGCGTGTGGGTGTGTCCCCGTCCCCGCGTGTGGGTGTGTCCCCGTCCCCGCGTGTGGGTGTGTCCCCGTCCCCGCGTGTGGGTGTGTCCCCGTCCCCGCGTGTGGGTGTGTCCCCGTCCCCGCGTGTGGGTGTGTCCCCGTCCCCGCGTGTGGGTGTGTTCCCGTCCCCGCGTGTGGGTGTGTCCCCGTCCCCGCGTGTGGGTGTGTCCCCGTCCCCGCGTGTGGGTGTGTCCCCGTCCCCGCGTGTGGGTGTGTCCCCGTCCCCGCGTGTGGGTGTGTCCCCGTCCCCGCGTGTGGGTGTGTCCCCGTCCCCGCGTGTGGGTGTGTGTTTGCGTCCCCTCGTGTGTGTGTGTTTGCGGCCCCGTGTGCGCGGCTGCGTCCCCGTCCCCGTGTGTGTGTGTTCGTCCCCGTGTGTCCGTCCCCGTCCCCGTGTGTCCGTACCCGTGTGCGTGCCTGCGTCCCCGCGTGCGCCTGCGTCCCCGCGTGCGCCTGCGTCCCCGTGTGTGTCTGTGTCCGTGCCCGTGTGTGTGTGTCCGTCCCCGTGTGTGTGTGTTTGCGTCCCCGTGTGTGCCTGCGTGCCTGTGCGCGCCTGCGTCCCCGTGTGCGCGCCTGCGTCCCCGTCCCCGTGTGTGTGTGTTCGTCCCCGTGTGTCCGTCCCCATCCCTGTGTGTCCGTACCCGTGTGCGTGCCTGCGTCCCCGCGTGTGCCTGCGTCCCCGTGTGTGTGTGTGTCTGTGTCCGTCCCCGTGTGTGTGTGTCTGTGTCAGTCCCCGTGTGTGCATGCCCGCGCCCCCGCGTGTGCGTGCGCCCGCGTGTGTGTGTGTGTGTCCGTCCCCGTGTGTGTGTGTGTCCATCCCCGTGTGTGTGTGTGTGTGTGTCCGTCCCCGTGTGTGTGTGTGTCCGTCCCCGTGTGTGTGTGTGTCCGTCCCCGTGTGTGTGTCCGTCCCCGCGTGTGGGTGTGTGTCCGTCCCCGCGTGTGGGTGTGTGTCCGTCCCCGCGTGTGGGTGTGTGTCCGTCCCCGCGTGTGGGTGTGTGTCCGTCCCCGCGTGTGGGTGTGTGTCCGTCCCCGCGTGTGGGTGTGTTTGCGTCCCCTCGTGTGTGTGTGTTTGCGTCCCCGTGTGCGCGGCTGCGTCCCCGTGTGCGCGGCTCCGTCCCCGTGTGTGTGTGTTCGTCCCCGTGTGTCCGTCCCCGTCCCCGTGTGTCCGTACCCGTGTGCGTGCCTGCGTCCCCGCGTGTGCGTGTCTGCGTCCCCGCGTGCGCCTGCGTCCCCGTGTGTGTCTGTGTCAGTCCCCGCGTGTGCGTGCCCGTGTGTGTGTGTGTCCGTCCCCGTGTGTGTGTGTGTCCGTCCCCGTGTGTGTGTGTGTCCGTCCCCGTGTGTGTGTGTGTCCGTCCCCGTGTGTGTGTGCCTGCGTCCCCGTGTGTGTGTGGATGCGTCCCCGTGTGCGTGCGTGCGCGTGCCTGCGCCCCCGCGAGTGCCTGCGCCTGTGCGTGCCCGCGTCCCCGCGTGAGTGCCTGCGCCCCCGCGTGTGCGTGCCCGCGGGTGCGTTCGCCCGCGTCCCCGTGTGTGTGTGCGTATGTCCCCGTGTGTGTGTGTGTCCGTCCCCGTGTGTGTGTGTCCGTCCCCGTGTGTGTGTGTCCGTCCCCGTGTGTGTGTGTGTGTGTGTGTGTGTCCGTCCCCGTGTGTGTGTCTGCGTCCCCGTGTGTGTGTCTGCGTCCCCGTGTGTGTGCCTGCGTCCCCGTGTGTGTGTGTGCCTGCGTCCCCGTGTGTGTGTGTGCCTGCGTCCCCGTGTGTGTGTGTGCCTGCGTGTGTGTGTGCCTGCGTCCCCGCGTGTGGGTGTGTCCCCGTCCCCGCGTGTGGGTGTGTCCCCGTCCCCGCGTGTGGGTGTGTCCCCGTCCCCGCGTGTGGGTGTGTCCCCGTCCCCGCGTGTGGGTGTGTCCCCGTCCCCGCGTGTGGGTGTGTCCCCGTCCCCGCGTGTGGGTGTGTCCCCGTCCCCGCGTGTGGGTGTGTCCCCGTCCCCGCGTGTGGGTGTGTCCCCGTCCCCGCGTGTGGGTGTGTCCCCGTCCCCGCGTGTGGGTGTGTCCCCGTCCCCGCGTGTGGGTGTGTCCCCGTCCCCGCGTGTGGGTGTGTCCCCGTCCCCGCGTGTGGGTGTGTGTTTGCGTCCCCTCGTGTGTGTGTGTTTGCGTCCCCGTGTGCGCGGCTGTGTGCGCGGCTGCGTCCCCGTCCCCGTGTGTGTGTGTTCGTCCCCGTGTGTCCGTCCCTGTCCCCGTGTGTCCGTACCCGTGTGCGTGCCTGCGTCCCCGCGTGCGCCTGCGTCCCCGCGTGCGCCTGCGTCCCCGTGTGTGTCTGTGTCCGTCCCCGCGTGTGCGTGCCCGTGTGTGTGTGTCCGTCCCCGTGTGTGTGTGTTTGCGTCCCCGTGTGTGCCTGCGTGCCTGTGCGCGCCTGCGTCCCCGTGTGCGCGCCTGCGTCCCCGTCCCCGTGTGTGTGTGTTCGTCCCCGTGTGTCCGTCCCCATCCCTGTGTGTCCGTACCCGTGTGCGTGCCTGCGTCCCCGCGTGTGCCTGCGTCCCCGTGTGTGTGTGTGTCTGTGTCCGTCCCCGTGTGTGTGTGTCTGTGTCCGTCCCCGTGTGTGCATGCCCGCGCCCCCGCGTGTGCGTGCGCCCGCGTGTGTGTGTGTGTGTCCGTCCCCGTGTGTGTGTGTGTCCATCCCCGTGTGTGTGTGTGTGTGTGTCCGTCCCCGTGTGTGTGTGTGTCCGTCCCCGTGTGTGTGTGTGTCCGTCCCCGTGTGTGTGTGTGTCCGTCCCCGTGTGTGTGTGTGTCCGTCCCCGTGTGTGTGTGTGTCCGTCCCCGTGTGTGTGTCCGTCCCCGTGTGTGTGTGCCTGCGTCCCCGTGTGTGTGTGTGTGTGTGCGTGGGTGCGTCCCCGTGTGCGTGCGTGCGCGTGCCTGCGCCCCCGCGAGTGCCTGCGCCTGTGCGTGCCCGCGTCCCCGCGTGAGTGCCTGCGCCCCCGCGTGTGCGTGCCCGCGGGTGCGTTCGCCCGCGTCCCCGTGTGTGTGTGCGTATGTCCCCGTGTGTGTGTGCGTATGTCCCCGTGTGTGTGTGTGTCCGTCCCCGTGTGTGTGTGTCCGTCCCCGTGTGTGTGTGTCCGTCCCCGTGTGTGTGTGTGTGTGTGTCCGTCCCCGTGTGTGTGTCTGCGTCCCCGTGTGTGTGTGTGTGTCCGTCCCCGTGTGTGTGTGTGTGTCCGTCCCCGTGTGTGTGTGTGTGTGTGTCCGTCCCCGTGTGTGTGTGTGTGTCCGTCCCCGTGTGTGTGTGTGTGTCCGTCCCCGTGTGTGTGTGTGTGTCCATCCCCGTGTGTGTGTGTGTGTCCGTCCCCGTGTGTGTGTGTGTGTGTGTGTCCGTCCCCGTGTGTGTGTGTCCGTCCCCGTGTGTGTGTGTGTCCGTCCCCGTGTGTGTGCCTGCGTCCCCGTGTGTGTGTGCCTGCGTCCCCGTGTGTGTGTGCCTGCGTCCCCGTGTGTGTGCGCGGATGCGTCCCCGTGTGCGTGCCTGCGCCCCCGCGTGTGCGTGCCTGCGCCCCCGCGTGTGCGTGTCCATGCGTCCCCGTCTGTGTGTGTGTGTGTGTGTGTGTGTGTGTGTGTGTGTGTGTCCGTCCACGTGTGTGTGTCTGCGTCCCCGTCTGTGTGTGTCTGCGTCCCCGTGTGTGTGCGCCTGCGTCCCCGTGTGTGCGCGTGTCCGTCCCCGTGTGTGTGTGTGTGCGCCCACGTCCCCGTGTGTGCGTGCGTCTGCGTCCCCGTGTGCCTGCTTCCCCGTGTGTGTGTATGTGTGCCTGCGTCCCCGTCCCCGTGTGTGTGCGTCCCCGTCCCCGTGTGTGTGCGTCCCCGTCCCCGTGTGTGTGCGTCCCCGTCCCCGTGTGTGTGCGTCCCCGTCCCCGTGTGTGTGCGTCCCCGTCCCCGTGTGTGTGCGTCCCCGTCCCCGTGTGTGTGCGTCCCCGTCCCCGTGTGTGTGCGTCCCCGTCCCCGTGTGTGTGCGTCCCCGTCCCCGTGTGTGTACGTCCCCGTCCCCGTGTGTGTACGTCCGCGTCCCCGTGTGTGTGTGCCTGCGTCCCCCCGTGTGTGTGCCTGCGTCCCCCCGTGTGTGTGTGTTCGTCCCCGTGTGTCCGTCCCCGTGTGCGTGCCTGCGTCCCCGAGTGTGCGTGCCTGCGTCCCCGAGTGTGCGTGCCTGCGTCTCCTCGTGCGCGTGCGCCCGCGTCCCCGTGTGCGTGTGTGTGTGTGTCTGTCCGTCCCCGTGTGTGTGTGTCCGTCCCCGCTTGTGCGTGCCTGCGCCCCCGCGTGTGCGTGCCTGCGCCCCCGAGTGTGCGTGCCTGCGTCCCCTCGTGCGCGTGCGCCCGCGTCCCCGTGTGCGTGTGTGTGTGTGTCTGTCCGTCCCCGTGTGTGTGTGTCCGTCCCCGCTTGTGCGTGCCTGCGCCCCCGCGTGTGCGTGCCTGCGCCCCCGCGTGTGCGTGCGCCCGCGTCCCCGCGTGTGTGTGTGTCCCCGTCCCCGTGTGTGTGTGTCCGTCCCCGTGTGTGTGTGTCCGTCCCCGTGTGTGTGTGTCCGTCCCCGTGTGTGTGTGCCTGCGTCCCCGTGTGTGTGTGCCTGCGTCCCCGTGTGTGTGTGTGCCTGCGCCCCCGTGTGTGTGCCTGCGTCCCCGTGTGTGTGTGTGTGTGCGCGGATGCGTCCCCGTGTGTGTCCATCCCCGTCTGTGTGTGTCTGCGTCCCCGTGTGTGTGCGCCTGCGTCCCCGTGTGTGTGTGTGTATCTGCGTCCCCGTGTGTGTGTGTGTGTCCGTCCCCGTGTGTGTGTGTGTGTGCGCCCGCGTCCCTGTGTGTGTGCGTCTGCGTCCCCGTGTGTGTGCGTCTGCGTCCCCGTGTGCCTGCTTCCCCGTGTGTGTGTGTGTGTGCCTGCGTCCCCGTGTGTGTGTGTGTGTGTGTGTGTGTGTGTGCTTGCGTCCCCGTCCCCGTGTGTGTGTGTACATCCCCGTGCCCGTGTGTGTACGTCCCCGTGCCCATGTGTGTACGTCCCCGTCCCCGTCCCCGTGTGTGCGCCTCCGTCCCCGTGTGTGTGTGCGCCTGCGTCCCCGTGTGTGTGTGTGTGCCAGCGTGTGTGTGTCTGCGTCCCCGTGTGTGTGTGTGTGACTGCGACCCCGTGTGTGGTGCCTGTGTGTGTGTGTGTGTGTTTGCGTCCCCGTGTGTGTGTGTGCCTGCGTCCCCATGTGTGTGTGCGTGCCTGCGTCCCCGTGTGTGTGTGCGTGCCTGCGTCCCCGTGTGTGTGTGCGTGCCTGCGTTCCCGTGTGTGTGTGCGTGCCTGCGTCCCCATGTGCGTGCGCCTGCGTCCCCGTGTGCGTGCCTGCGTCCCCGTGTGCGTGCGCCTGCGTCCCCGTGTGCGTGCGTCCCCGTGTGCGTGCGTCCGCGTCCCCGTGTGCCTGCGTCCCCATGTGTGTGTGCTTGTGTGTCCGTCCCCGTATGTGTGTGTCCGTCCCCGTGTGTATGTGTCCGTCCCCCTGTGTGTGTGTGTGTGTGTCCGTCCCCGTGTGTGTGTGTGTCCGTCCCCGTGTGTGTGTGTGTCCGTCCCCGTGTGTGTGTGTGTCCGTCCCCGTGTGTGTGTGTGTCCGTCCCCGTGTGTGTGTGTTTGCGTCCCCGTGTGTGTGTGTTTGCGTCCCCGTGTGTGTGTGTTTGCGTCCCCGTGTGTGTCTGCTTGCGTCCCCGTGTGTGTCTGCTTGCGTCCCCGTGTGTGTGTCTGCTTGCGTCCCCGTGTGTGTGTGTGCGTGCCTGCGTCCCCGTGTGTGTGTGTGTGTGTGTGTGTGCTTGCGTCCCCGTCCCCGTGTGTGTGTGTACATCCCCGTGCCCGTGTGTGTACGTCCCCGTGCCCATGTGTGTACGTCCCCGTCCCCGTCCCCGTGTGTGCGCCTCCGTCCCCGTGTGTGTGTGCGCCTGCGTCCCCGTGTGTGTGTGTGTGCCAGCGTGTGTGTGTCTGCGTCCCCGTGTGTGTGTGTGTGACTGCGACCCCGTGTGTGGTGCCTGTGTGTGTGTGTGTGTTTGCGTCCCCGTGTGTGTGTGTGCCTGCGTCCCCGTGTGTGTGTGCGTGCCTGCGTCCCCGTGTGTGTGTGCGTGCCTGCGTCCCCGTGTGTGTGTGCGTGCCTGCGTTCCCGTGTGTGTGTGCGTGCCTGCGTCCCCATGTGCGTGCGCCTGCGTCCCCGTGTGCGTGCCTGCGTCCCCGTGTGCGTGCGCCTGCGTCCCCGTGTGCGTGCGTCCGCGTCCCCGTGTGCCTGCGTCCCCATGTGTGTGTGCTTGTGTGTCCGTCCCCGTGTGTATGTGTCCGTCCCCCTGTGTGTGTGTGTGTGTGTCCGTCCCCGTGTGTGTGTGTGTCCGTCCCCGTGTGTGTGTGTGTCCGTCCCCGTGTGTGTGTGTGTCCGTCCCCGTGTGTGTGTGTGTCCGTCCCCGTGTGTGTGTGTGTCCGTCCCCGTGTGTGTGTGTGTCCGTCCCCGTGTGTGTGTGTTTGCGTCCCCGTGTGTGTGTGTTTGCGTCCCCGTGTGTGTGTGTTTGCGTCCCCGTGTGTGTGTGTTTGCGTCCCCGTGTGTGTCTGCTTGCGTCCCCGTGTGTGTCTGCTTGCGTCCCCGTGTGTGTGTGTGCTTGCGTCCCCGTGTGTGTGTGTGCGTGCCTGCGTCCCCGTGTGTGTGTCTGCGTCCCCGTGTGTGTGTCTGCGTCCCCGTGTGTGTGTCTGCGTCCCCGTGTGTGTGTCTGCGTCCCCGTGTGTGTGTCTGCGTCCCCGTGTGTGTGTCTGCGTCCCCGTGTGTGTGTCTGCGTCCCCGTGTGTGTGTCTGCGTCCCCGTGTGTGTGTCTGCGTCCCCGTGTGTGTGTCTGCGTCCCCGTGTGTGTGTGTCCGTCCCCGTGTGTGTGTGCCTGCGTCCCCGTGTGTGTGTGTTTGCGTCCCCGTGTGTGTGTGTGTCCCCGTCCCCGTGTGTGTGTGTCCGTCCCCGTGTGTGTGTGTCCGTCCCCGTGTGTGTGTGTCCGTCCCCGTGTGTGTGTGTGTGCCTGCGTCCCCGTGTGTGTGTGTTTGCGTCCCCGTGTGTGTGTGTGCCTGCGTCCCCGTGTGTGTGTGTGTGTGCGCGGATGCGTCCCCGTGTGTGTCCATCCCCGTCTGTGTGTGTCTGCGTCCCCGTGTGTGTGCGCCTGCATCCCCGTGTGTGTGTGTGCATCTGCGTCCCCGTGTGTGTGTGTGTGTCCGTCCCCGTGTGTGTGTGTGTGTGCGCCCGCGTCCCTGTGTGTGTGCGTCTGCGTCCCCGTGTGTGTGCGTCTGCGTCCCCGTGTGCCTGCTTCCCCGTGTGTGTGTGTGTGTGCCTGCGTCCCCGTGTGTGTGTGTGTGTGTGTGCTTGCGTCCCCGTCCCCGTGTGTGTGTGTACATCCCTGTACCCGTGTGTGTACGTCCCCGTGCCCATGTGTGTACGTCCCCGTCCCCGTCCCCGTGTGTGTGTGCGCCTGCGTCCCCGTGTGTGTGTGTGTGCCAGCGTGTGTGTGTCTGCGTCCCCGTGTGTGTGTGTGTGACTGCGACCCCGTGTGTGGTGCCTGTGTGTGTGTGTGTGTTTGCGTCCCCGTGTGTGTGTGTGCCTGCGTCCCCGTGTGTGTGTGTGTGCCTGCGTCCCCGTGTGTGTGTGCGTGCCTGCGTTCCCGTGTGTGTGTGCGTGCCTGCGTCCCCATGTGCGTGCGCCTGCGTCCCCGTGTGCGTGCCTGCGTCCCCGTGTGCGTGCGCCTGCGTCCCCGTGTGCGTGCGTCCCCGTGTGCGTGCGTCCGCGTCCCCGTGTGCCTGCGTCCCCATGTGTGTGTGCTTGTGTGTCCGTCCCCGTGTGTGTGTGTCCGTCCCCGTGTGTGTGTGTCCGTCCCCCTGTGTGTGTGTGTGTGTGTCCGTCCCCGTGTGTGTGTGTCCGTCCCCGTGTGTGTGTGTGTCCGTCCCCGTGTGTGTGTGTTTGCGTCCCCGTGTGTGTCTGCTTGCGTCCCCGTGTGTGTGTGTGCTTGCGTCCCCGTGTGTGTGTGTGCGTGCCTGCGTCCCCGTGTGTGTGTGTGTGCCTGCGTCCCCGTGTGTGCCTGCGTCCCCGTGTGTGCCTGCGTCCCCGTGTGTGCCTGCGTCCCCGTGTGTGTGTCTGCGTCCCCGTGTGTGTGCCTGCGTCCCCGTGTGTGTGTCTGCGTCCCCGTGTGTGTGTCTGCGTCCCCGTGTGTGTGTCTGCGTCCCCGTGTGTGTGTCTGCGTCCCCGTGTGTGTGTGCTTGCGTCCCCGTGTGTGTGTGTCCGTCCCCGTGTGTGTGCGCTTGCCCCGTCCCCGTCTGCCCCCGTCCCCGTCCCCGTCTGCCCCCGTCCCCGTCTGCCTCTGTCCCCGTCCCCGTCTGCCTCCGTCCCCGTCCCCGTCCCCGTCCCCGTCTGCCTCCGTCCCCGTCCCCGTCTGCCTCCGTCCCCGTCCCCGTGTGCGTGTGCGTCCGTCCCCGTGTGCGTCCGCCTGCGTCCCCGTGTGCGTGTGCGCGTCCCCGTGTGTGTGTCTGCGTCCCCGCGTCCCCGTGTGTGTGTCTGCGTCCCCGTGTGTGTGTCTGCGTCCCCGCGTCCCCGTGTGTGTGTGTGTCCGTCCCCGTGTGTGTGTGTTTGCGTCCCCGTGTGTGTCTGCTTGCGTCCCCGTGTGTGTGTGTGCTTGCGTCCCCGTGTGTGTGTGTGCGTGCCTGCGTCCCCGTGTGTGTGTGTGTGCCTGCGTCCCCGTGTGTGCCTGCGTCCCCGTGTGTGCCTGCGTCCCCGTGTGTGCCTGCGTCCCCGTGTGTGTGCCTGCGTCCCCGTGTGTGTGTCTGCGTCCCCGTGTGTGTGTGCTTGCGTCCCCGTGTGTGTGTGTCCGTCCCCGTGTGTGTGTGCCTGCGTCCCCGTGTGTGTGCGCTTGCCCCGTCCCCGTCTGCCCCCGTCCCCGTCCCCGTCTGCCCCCGTCCCCGTCCCCGTCCCCGTCCCCGTCCCCGTCCCCGTCCCCGTCCCCGTCCCCGTCCCCGTCCCCGTCCCCGTCCCCGTCTGCCTCCGTCCCCGTCCCCGTCTGCCTCCGTCCCCGTCCCCGTCTGCCTCCGTCCCCGTCCCCGTCTGCCTCCGTCCCCGTCCCCGTCTGCCTCCGTCCCCCTCCCCGTGTGCGTGTGCCTCCGTCCCCGTGTGTGTGTGCGCCTGCGTCCCCGTGTGTGTGTGTGCGTCTGCGTCCCCGTGTGTGTGTGTGTGACTGCGACCCCGTGTGTGGTGCCTGTGTGTGTGTGTGTGTTTGCGTCCCCGTGTGTGTGTGTGCCTGCGTCCCCGTGTGTGTGTGTTTGCCTGCGTTCCCGTGTGTGTGTGCGTGCGCCTGCGTCCCCGTGTGCGTGCGCCTGCGTCCCCGTGTGCGTGCGCCTGCGTCCCCGTGTGCGTGCCTGCGTCCCCGTGTGCGTGCGCCTGCGTCCCCGTGTGCGTGCGTCCCCGTGTGCGTGCGTCCGCGTCCCCGTGTGTGTGCGTCTGCGTCCCCGTGTGCCTGCGTCCCCATGTGTGTGTGCTTGTGTGTCCGTCCCCGTGTGTGTGTGTCCGTCCCCGTGTGTGTGTGTCCGTCCCCGTGTGTGTGTGTCCGTCCCCGTGTGTGTGTGTCCGTCCCCCTGTGTGTGTGTGTGTCCGTCCCCGTGTGTGTGTCCGTCCCCGTGTGTGTGTCCGTCCCCGTGTGTGTGTCCGTCCGTCCCCGTGTGTGTGTGTGTCCGTCCCCGTGTGTGTGTGTGTCCGTCCCCGTGTGTGTGTGTGTCCGTCCCCGTGTGTGTGTGTGTCCGTCCCCGTGTGTGTGTGTGTCCGTCCCCGTGTGTGTGTGTGTCCGTCCCCGTGTGTGTGTGTGTCCGTCCCCGTGTGTGTGTGTGCTTGCGTCCCCGTGTGTGTGTGTGCGTGCCTGCGTCCCCGTGTGTGCCTGCGTCCCCGTGTGTGCCTGCGTCCCCGTGTGTGCCTGCGTCCCCGTGTGTGCCTGCGTCCCCGTGTGTGCCTGCGTCCCCGTGTGTGTGTCTGCGTCCCCGTGTGTGTGTCTGCGTCCCCGTGTGTGTGTCTGCGTCCCCGTGTGTGTGTCTGCGTCCCCGTGTGTGTGTCTGCGTCCCCGTGTGTGTGTCTGCGTCCCCGTGTGTGTGTGTGTCCGTCCCCGTGTGTGTGTGTCCGTCCCCGTGTGTGTGTGTCCGTCCCCGTGTGTGTGTGTCCGTCCCCGTGTGTGTGTGTCCGTCCCCGTGTGTGTGTGTCCGTCCCCGTGTGTGTGTGTCCGTCCCCGTGTGTGTGTGTCCGTCCCCGTGTGTGTGTGCCTGCGTCCCCGTGTGTGCGCTTGCCCCGTCCCCGACTGCCCCCGTCCCCGTCTGCCCCGTCCCCGTCCCCGTCCCCGTCCCCGTCTGCCTCCGTCCCCGTCCCCGTCTGCCTCCGTCCGCGTCCCCGTCCCAGTCTGCCTCCGTCCCCGTCCCCGTCTGCCTCCGTCCCCGTCCCCGTCTGCCTCCGTCCCCGTCCCCGTCTGCCTCCGTCCCCGTCCCCGTCTGCCTCCGTCCCCGTCCCTGTCCCCGTCTGCCTCCGTCCCCGTCTGCCTCCGTCCGCCTCCGTCCCCGTCTGCCTCCGTCCCCGTCCCCGTCTGGCTCCGTCCCCGTGTGCGTCCGTCCCCGTCCCCGTGTGCGTGTGCGTCCGTCCCCGTGTGCGTCCGCCTGCGTCCCCGTGTGCGTCCCCGTGTGCGTGTGCGCGTCCCCGTGTGCGCGTCCCCGTGTGCGTGTGTGTCTGCGTCCCCGTGTGTGTGTCTGCGTCCCCGTGTGTGTGTCTGCGTCCCCGTGTGTGTGTCTGCGTCCCCGTGTGTGTGTGTGCCTGCGTCCCCGTGTGTGTGTGCCTGCGTCCCCGTGTGTGTGTGCCTGCGTCCCCGTGTGTGTGTGCCTGCGTCCCCGTGTGTGTGTGCCTGCGTCCCCGTGTGTGTGTGCCTGCGTCCCCGTGTGTGTGTGTGCCTGCGTCGCCGTGTGTGTGTGTGCCTGCGTCCCCGTGTGTGCGCCTGCGTCCCCGTGTGCGCTCGCGTCCCCGTGTGCGCTCGCGTCCCCGTGTGCGCTCGCGTCCCCGTGTGCGCTCGCGTCCCCGTGTGTGTGCTTGCGTCCCCGTGTGTGTGTGCTTGCGTCCCCGTGTGTGTGTGCCTGCGTCCCCGTGTGTGTGTGTGCCTGCGTCGCCGTGTGTGTGTGTCCGTCCCCGTGTGTGTGTGTCCGTCCCCGTGTGTGTGTGCCTCCGTCCCCGTCCCCGTCTGCCTCCGTCCCCGTCCCCGTCTGCCCCCGTCCCGGTCCCCGTCTGCCTCCGTCCCGGTCCCCGTCTGCCTCCGTCCCGGTCCCCGTCTGCCTCCGTCCCCGTCCCCGTCTGCCTCCGTCCCCGTCCCCGTCTGCCTCCGTCCCCGTCTGCCTCAGTCCCCGTCCCCGTGTGCGTGTGCGTCCGTCCCCGTGTGCGTGTGCGTCCGTCCCCGTGTGCGTCCGACTGCGTCCCCGTGTGCGTGTGCGCGTCCCCGTGTGTCTGCGTCCCCGTGTGTGTGTCTGCGTCCCCGTGTGTGTGTCTGCGTCCCCGTGTGTGTGTCTGCGTCCCCGTGTGTGTGTCTGCGTCCCCGTGTGTGTGTCTGCGTCCCCGTGTGTGTGCCTGCGTCCCCGTGTGTGTGTGTGCCTGCGTCCCCGTGTGTGTGTGTGCCTGCGTCCCCGTGTGTGTGTGTCCGTCCCCGTGTGTGTGTGCCTGCGTCCCCGTGTGTGTGCGCTTGCGTCCCCGTGTGCGCGCTCGCGTCCCCGTGTGCGCTCGCGTCCCCGTGCGTGCGCGTCTGTCCCCGTGCGTGCGCCCCCGTCCCCATCCCCGTCTGCCTCCGTCCCCGTCCCCGTCTGCCTCCGTCCCCGTCCCCGTCCCCGTGTGCGTCCGTCCCCGTCCCCGTGTGCGTCCGTCCCCGTCCCCGTGTGCGTCCGTCCCCGTCCCCGTGTGCGTCCGTCCCCGTCCCCGTGTGCGTCCGTCCCCGTCCCCGTGTGCGTCCGTCCCCGTCCCCGTGTGCGTGTGTGCGCGTCCCCGTGTGTGTGTTGCCTGCGTGTGTGTCTGCTTGCGTCCCCGTGTGTGTGTGTGCTTGCGTCCCCGTGTGTGTGTGTGCGTGCCTGCGTCCCCGTGTGTGTGTGTCTGCGTCCCCGTGTGTGTGTCTGCGTCCCCGTGTGTGTGTCTGCGTCCCCGTGTGTGTGTCTGCGTCCCCGTGTGTGTGTGTGCCTGCGTCCCCGTGTGTGTGTGTGCCTGCGTCCCCGTGTGTGTGTGCCTGCGTCCCCGTGTGTGTGTGTGCCTGCGTCCCCGTGTGTGTGTGTGCCTGCGTCCCCGTGTGTGTGTGTCTGCGTCCCCGTGTGTGTGTGTCTGCGTCCCCGTGTGTGTGTGTCTGCGTCCCCGTGTGTGTGTGTGTGTGTGTGTGCTTGCGTCCCCGTCCCCGTGTGTGTGTGTACATCCCTGTACCCGTGTGTGTACGTCCCCGTGCCCATGTGTGTACGTCCCCGTCCCCGTCCCCGTGTGTGCGCCTCCGTCCCCGTGTGTGTGTGCGCCTGCGTCCCCGTGTGTGCGCCTGCGTCCCCGTGTGTGTGTCTGCGTCCCCGTGTGTGTGTCTGCGTCCCCGTGTGTGTGTCTGCGTCCCCGTGTGTGTGTCTGCGTCCCCGTGTGTGTGTCTGCGTCCCCGTGTGTGTGTCTGCGTCCCCGTGTGTGTGTGTGCCTGCGTCCCCGTGTGTGTGTGCCTGCGTCCCCGTGTGTGTGTGTGCCTGCGTCGCCGTGTGCGCCTGCGTCCCCGTGTGCGCTTGCGTCCCCGTGTGCGCTCGCGTCCCCGTGTGCGCTCGCGTCCCCGTGTGTGTGCTTGCGTCCCCGTGTGTGTGTGCTTGCGTCCCCGTGTGTGTGTGCTTGCGTCCCCGTGTGTGTGTGCCTGCGTCCCCGTGTGTGTGTGTGCCTGCGTCGCCGTGTGTGTGTGTCCGTCCCCGTGTGTGTGTGCCTCCGTCCCCGTCCCCGTCTGCCTCCGTCCCCGTCCCCGTCTGCCCCCGTCCCGGTCCCCGTCTGCCTCCGTCCCGGTCCCCGTCTGCCTCCGTCCCCGTCCCCGTCTGCCTCCGTCCCCGTCTGCCTCAGTCCCCGTCCCCGTGTGCGTGTGCGTCCGTCCCCGTGTGCGTGTGCGTCCGTCCCCGTGTGCGTCCGACTGCGTCCCCGTGTGCGTGTGCGCGTCCCCGTGTGTCTGCGTCCCCGTGTGTGTGTCTGCGTCCCCGTGTGTGTGCCTGCGTCCCCGTGTGTGTGCCTGCGTCCCCGTGTGTGTGCCTGCGTCCCCGTGTGTGTGTGTCCGTCCCCGTGTGTGTGTGCCTGCGTCCCCGTGTGTGTGCGCTTGCGTCCCCGTGTGCGCGCTCGCGTCCCCGTGTGCGCTCGCGTCCCCGTGCGTGCGCGTCTGTCCCCGTGCGTGCGCCCCCGTCCCCGTCTGCCCCCGTCCCCATCCCCGTCTGCCTCCGTCCCCGTCCCCGTCTGCCCCCGTCCCCGTCCCCGTCTGCCTCCGTCCCCGTCTGCCTCCGTCCCCGTCCCCGTCCCCGTCTGCGTCCGTCCCCGTCCCCGTGTGCGTCCGTCCCCGTCCCCGTGTGCGTCCGTCCCCGTCCCCGTGTGCGTCCGTCCCCGTCCCCGTGTGCGTGTGTGCGCGTCCCCGTGTGTGTGTTGCCTGCGTGTGTGTCTGCTTGCGTCCCCGTGTGTGTGTGTGCTTGCGTCCCCGTGTGTGTGTGTGCGTGCCTGCGTCCTCGTGTGTGTGTGCCTGCGTCCCCGTGTGTGTGTCTGCGTCCCCGTGTGTGTGTCTGCGTCCCCGTGTGTGTGCCTGCGTCCCCGTGTGTGTGTGTACCTGCGTCCCCGTGTGTGTGTGTGTGCCTGCGTCCCCATGTGTGTGTGTCTGCGTCCCCGTGTGTGTGTGTCTGCGTCCCCGTGTGTGTGTGTGTGTGTGTGTCTGCGTCCCCGTGTGTGTGTGTCTGCGTCCCCGTGTGTGTGTGTGTCTGCGTCCCCGTGTGTGTGTGTCTGCGTCCCCGTGTGTGTGTGCCTGCGTCCCCGTGTGTGTGTGTGTGTGTGCTTGCGTCCCCGTCCCCGTGTGTGTGTGTACATCCCTGTACCCGTGTGTGTACGTCCCCGTGCCCATGTGTGTACGTCCCCGTCCCCGTGTGTGCGCCTCCGTCCCCGTGTGTGTGTGCGCCTGCGTCCCCGTGTGTGCCAGCGTGTGTGTGTCTGCGTCCCCGTGTGTGTGTGTGTGACTGCGACCCCGTGTGTGGTGCCTGTGTGTGTGTGTGTGTTTGCGTCCCCGTGTGTGTGTGTGCCTGCGTCCCCGTGTGTGTGTGTGTGCCTGCGTCCCCGTGTGTGTGTGTGTGTGTGTGTGTGCCTGCGTTCCCGTGTGTGTGTGCGTGCCTGCGTTCCCGTGTGTGTGTGCGTGCCTGCGTCCCCATGTGCGTGCGCCTGCGTCCCCGTGTGCGTGCCTGCGTCCCCATGTGCGTGCCTGCGTCCCCGTGTGCGTGCGTCCGCGTCCCCGTGTGCCTGCGTCCCCATGTGTGTGTGCTTGTGTGTCCGTCCCCGTGTGTGTGTGTCCGTCCCCGTGTGTGTGTGTGTGTGTGTGTGTCCGTCCCCGTGTGTGTGTGTGTCCGTCCCCGTGTGTGTGTGTTTGCGTCCCCGTGTGTGTGTGTTTGCGTCCCCGTGTGTGTGTGTTTGCGTCCCCGTGTGTGTGTGTTTGCGTCCCCGTGTGTGTCTGCTTGCGTCCCCGTGTGTGTGTGTTTGCGTCCCCGTGTGTGTGTGTTTGCGTCCCCGTGTGTGTGTGTTTGCGTCCCCGTGTGTGTGTGTTTGCGTCCCCGTGTGTGTCTGCTTGCGTCCCCGTGTGTGTGTGTGCGTCCCCGTGTGTGTGTGCGCCCGCGTCCCCGTGTGTGTGTGCGCCCGCGTCCCCGTGTGTGTGTGCGCCCGCGTCCCCGTGTGTGTGTGCGCCCGCGTCCCCTTTTGTGTGCGCGCCCGCGTCCCCGTGTGTGTGTGCGTGCCTGCGTCGCCGTGTGTGTGTCCCCGCTCCCCGTGTGTGTGCCTGCGTCCCCGTGTGTGTGTGTGTGTGTGCCTCCGTCCCCGTGTGTGTGTGCCTGCGTCCCCGTGTGTGTGTGTCCGTCCCCGTGTGTGTGTGCCTGCGTCCCCATGTGTGTGTCTGCGTCCCCGTGTGTGTGTCTGCGTCCCCGTGTGTGTGCCTGCGTCCCCGTGTGTGTGCCTGCGACCCCGTGTGTGTGCCTGCGTCCCCGTGTGTGTGTGTGCCTGCGTCCCCGTGTGTGTGTGTGTGTGCCTGCGTCCCCGTGTGTGTGTGTGCCTGCGTCCCCGTGTGTGTGTGTGCCTGCGTCCCCGTGTGTGTTTGTCTGCGTCCCCGTGTGTGTCTGCGTCTCCGTGTGTGTGTCTGCGTCTCCGTGTGTGTCTGCGTCCCCGTGTGTGTGTGTGCCTGCGTCCCCGTGTGTGATGCGTCCCCGTGCGTGTGCCTGCGTTCCCGTGTGTGTGTGTGCGCGGCTGTGTGCGTGCGCCTGCGTCCTCGTGTGCGCGGCTGCGTCCCCGTGTGTGCGCGCCTGCGTCCCCGTGTGTGCGCGCGTGCGTCCCCGTGTGTGCGCGCCTGCGTCCCTGCGTCCCTGCGTGTGTGATGCGTCCCCGTGCGTGTGCCTGCGTTCGCGTGTGTGTGTTTGTGTGTGTGTGCGCGGCTGCGTCCCCGTGTGCGCGGCTGCGTCCCCGTGTGCGCGGCTGCGTCCCCGTGTGCGCGCGCCTGCGTCCTCGTGTGCGCGCGCCTGCGTCCTCGTGTGCGCGCGCCTGCGTCCTCGTGTGCGCGCGCCTGCGTCCCCGTGTGCGCGCGCCTGCGTCCCCGTGTGTGTGTGTGTGTCTGTCCACGTGTGCGCCTGCGTCCCCGTGTGTGTGTGTGTGTGTGTGCCCGTCCACGTGTGTGCGCCCGCGTCCCCGTGTGTGCGCGCCCGCGTCCCCGTGTGTGTGCGCCGCGTCCCCGTGTGTGTGTGCCCGCGTCCCCGTGTGTGTGCGCGCCCGCGTCCCCGTGTGTGTGTGCGCCCGCGTCCCCGTGTGTGTGTGCGCCCGCGTCCCCGTGTGTGTGTGCGCCCGCGTCCCCGTGTGTGTGTGCGCCCGCGTCCCCGTGTGTGTGTGCGCCCGCGTCCCCGTGTGTGTGCGCCCGCGTCCCCGTGTGTGTGTGCGCCCGCGTCCCCGTGTGTGTGTGCGCCCGCGTCCCCGTGTGCGTGTGCGTCCGTCCCCGTGTGCGTCCGCCTGCGTCCCCGTGTGCGCGTCCCCGTGTGCGTGTGCGCGTCCCCGTGTGCGTGTGCGCGTCCCCGTGTGCGTGTGCGCGTCCCCGTGTGCGTGTGCGCGTCCCCGTGTGTGTGTGCGCGTCCCCGTGTGTGTGTCTGCGTCCCCGTGTGTGTGTGCCTGCGTCCCCGTGTGTGTGTGTGCCTGCGTCGCCGTGTGTGTGTGTCCGTCCCCGTGTGTGTGTGCCTGCGTCCCCGTGTGTGTGCGCCTGCGTCCCCGTGTGTGCGCCCGCGTCCCCGTGTGCGCTCGCGTCCCCGTATGCGCTCGCGTCCCCGTGTGTGTGCGCTTGCGTCCCCGTGTGTGTGTGCTTGCGTCCCCGTGTGTGTGTGTCCGTCCCCGTGTGTGTGTGCTTGCGTCCCCGTGTGTGTGTGTCCGTCCCCGTGTGTGTGTGCCTCCGTCCCCGTCCCCGTCTGCCTCCGTCCCCGTCCCCGTCTGCCTCCGTCCCCGTCCCCGTCTGCACCCGTCCCCGTCCCCGTCCCCGTCTGCCTCCGTCCCCGTCCCCGTCTGCCTCCGTCCCCGTCCCCGTCTGCCTCCGTCCCCGTCCCCGTCTGCCTCCGTCCCCGTCCCCGTCTGCACCCGTCCCCGTCCCCGTCCCCGTCTGCCTCCGTCCCCGTCCCCGTCTGCCTCCGTCCCCGTCCCCGTCTGCCTCCGTCTCCGTCCCCGTCCCCGTCTGCCTCCGTCCCCGTCCCCGTCTGCCTCAGTCCCCGTCCCCGTGTGCGTGTGCGTGTGCGTGTGCGTCCGTCCCCGTGTGCGTCCGCCTGCGTCACCGTGTGCGTCCGCCTGCGTCACCGTGTGCGTCCGCCTGCGTCACCGTGTGCGTCCGCCTGCGTCCCCGTGTGCGTGTGTGCCAGCGTGTGTGTCTGCGTCCCCGTGTGTGTGTCTGCGTCCCCGTGTGTGTGTCTGCGTCCCCGTGTGTGTGTCTGCGTCCCCGTGTGTGTGTCTGCGTCCCCGTGTGTGTGCCTGCGTCCCCGTGTGTGTGCCTGCGTCCCCGTGTGTGTGTGTGCCTGCGTCCCCGTGTGTGTGTGTGCCTGCGTCCCCGTGTGTGTGTGTGCCTGCGTCCCCGTGTGTGTGTGTGCCTGCGTCCCCGTGTGTGTGTGTCCGTCCCCGTGTGTGTGTGCCTGCGTCCCCGTGTGTGTGCGCTTGCGTCACCGTGTGTGCGCTCGCGTCCCCGTGTGCGCTCGCGTCCCCGTGCGTGCGCGTCCGTCCCCGTGCGTGCGCGTCCGTCCCCGTCTGCCTCTGCCCCCGTCCCCGTCCCCGTCTGCCTCCGTCCCCGTCCCCGTCCCCGTCTGCTTCCGTCCCCGTCCCCGTCCCCGTCTGCCTCCGTCCCCGTCCCCGTCCCCGTCTGCCTCCGTCCCCGTCCCCGTCCCCGTCTGCCTCCGTCCCCGTCCCCGTCCCCGTCTGCCTCCGTCCCCGTCCCCGTGTGCGTCCGTCCCCGTCCCCGTGTGCGTCCGTCCCCGTCCCCGTGTGCGTCAGTCCCCGTCCCCGTGTGCGTCCGTCCCCGTCCCCGTGTGCGTCCGTCCCCGTCCCCGTGTGCGTCCGTCCCCGTCCCCGTGTGCGTCCGTCCCCGTCCCCGTGTGCGTCCGTCCCCGTGTGCGTCCGTCCCCGTGTGCGTCCGTCCCCGTCCCCGTGTGCGTCCATCCCCGTGTGCGTGTGTGCGTGTCCCCGTGTGTGTGTGTCTGCGTCCCCGTGTGTGTGTCTGCGTCCCCGTGTGTGTGTCTGCGTCCCCGTGTGTGTGTCTGCGTCCCCGTGTGTGTGTCTGCGTCCCCGTGTGTGTGTGCCTGCGTCCCCGTGTGTGTGTGTCTGCGTCCCCGTGTGTGTGTGTCTGCGTCCCCGTGTGTGTGTGTCTGCGTCCCCGTGTGTGTGTGTCTGCGTCCCCGTGTGTGTGTGTCTGCGTCCCCGTGTGTGTGTCTGCGTCTCCGTGTGTGTCTGCGTCCCCGTGTGTGTGTGTGTGTGTGCGCGGCTGCGTCCCCGTGTGCGCGGCTGCGTCCCCGTGTGCGCGCGCTTGCGTCCTCGTGTGCGCGGCTGCGTCCCCGTGTGTGCGCGCCTGCGTCCCCGTGTGTGCGCGCGTGCTTCCCTGTGTGTGCGCGCCTGCGTCCCCGTGTGTGTGTGTGTCTGTCCACGTGTGTGTGTGTGTGTGTGCCCGTCCACGTGTGCGCGCCTGCGTCCCCGTGTGTGTGCGTCTGCGTCCCCGTGTGTGTGTGTCCGTCCCCGTGTGTGTGTCCGTCTGCGTCCCCGTGTGTGTGTGTGTGTGTGCCTGCGTCCCCGTGTGTGCCTGCGTCCCCGTGTGTGTGTGTGTGCCTGCGTCCCCGTGTGTCTGCGTCCCCGTGTGTGTGTGTGTGTGTCCGTCCCCGTGTGTGTGTGTGTCCGTCCCCGTGTGTGTGTGTGTCCGTCCCCGTGTGAGTGTGCGCCCGCGTCCCCGTGTGAGTGTGCGCCCGCGTCCCCGTGTGAGTGTGCGCCCGCGTCCCCGTGTGAGTGTGCGCCCGCGTCCCCGTGTGAGTGTGCGCCCGCGTCCCCGTGTGTGTGTGCGCCTGCGTCCCCGTGTGTGTGTGCGCCCGCGTCCCCGTGTGTGTGTGCGCCCGCGTCCCCGTGTGTGTGCGTCTGCGTCCCCGTCCCCGTGTGTGTACGTCCCCGTGTGTGTGTGCCTGCGTCCCCGTGTGTGTGTGCGCCTGCGTCCCCGTGTGTGCCAGCGTGTGTGTCTGCGTCCCCGTGTGTGTGTGTGTGTGACTGCGTCCCCGAGTGTGGTGCCTGTGTGTGCCTGCGACCCCGTGTGTGGTGCCTGTGTGTGTTGGCGTCCCCGTGTGTGTGTGTGCCAGCGTCCCCGTTTGTGTGTGTGTGTGTCCGTCCCCGTGTGTGTGTGTGTCCGTCCCCGTGTGTGTGTGTGTCCTTCCCCGTGTGTGTGTGTGTCCGTCCCCGTGTGTGTCCGTCTGCGTCCCCGTTTGCGTGTGTGTGCCTGCGTCCCCGTGTGTGTGTGCCTGCGTCCCCGTGTGTGTGTGCCTGCGTCCCCGTGTGTGTGTGTGCCTGCGTCCCCGTGTGCCTGCGTCCCCGTGTGTGTGTGCTTGTGTGTCCGTCCCCGTGTGTGTGTGTGTTCGTCCCCGTGTGTGTGTGTGTCCGTCCCCGTGTGTGTGTGTGTCCGTCCCCGTGTGTGTGTGTGTCCGTCCCCGTGTGTGTCCGTCTGCGTCCCCGTGTGTGTGTGCCAGCGTGTGTGTCTGCGCGTGCCTGCGTCCCCATGTGTGTGTGTGTGCCTGCGTCCCCGTGTGTGTGTCTGCGTCCCCGTGTGTGTGTGTGTGTGCCTGCGTCCCCGTGTGTGTGTGTGTGCCTGCGTCCCCGTGTGTGTGTGTGCCTGCGTCCCCGTGTGTGTGTGTGCCTGCGTCCCCGTGTGTGTGTGCGCCTGCGTCCCCGTGTGTGCGCCTGCGTCCCCGTGTGTGTGTGCGTGCCTGCGTCCCCGTGTGCGCGCCTGCGTCCCCGTGTGTGTGTGTGTGCCTGCGTCCCCGTGTGTGTGTGTGTGCCTGCGTCCCCGTGTGTGTGTGTGTGCGTGCCTGCGTCCCCGTGTGTGTGTGTGTGCGTGCCTGCGTCCCCGTGTGTGTGCGTCCGTCCCCGTGTGTGTGCGTCCGCCCCCCTGTGTGCGTGTGCGCCCGTCCCCGTGTGTATGCGTCCGTCCCCGTCCCCGTGTGTATGCGCCCGTCCCCGTGTGCGCCCGTCCCCCGTGTGCGCCCGTCCCCCGTGTGCGCCCGTCCCCGTGTGCGCCCGTCCCCGTGTGCGCCCGTCCCCGTCTGCGCCCGTCCCCGTCTGCGCCCGTCCCCGTCTGCGCCCGCCTGCATCGCCGTGTGTGTGCCTGCGTCCCCGAGCGTGTGTGTGCCTGCGTCCCCGTGTGTGTGTGTGTGCCTGCGTCCCCGTGTGTGTGTGTGTGTGCCTGCGTCCCCGTGTGTGTGTGCCTGCGTCCCCGTGTGTGTGTGCCTGCGTCCCCGTGTGTGTGTGTGCCTGCGTCCCCGTGTGTGTGTGCCTGCGTCCCCGTGTGTGTGTGTGCCTGCGTCCCCGTGTGCGCGCCTGCGTCCCCGTGTGCGCGCCTGCGTCCCCGTGTGCGCGCCTGCGTCCCCGTGTGTGTGCGTCTGCGTCCCCGTGTGTGTGTGTCCGTCCCCGTGTGTGTGTCCGTCTGCGTCCCCGTGTGTGTGTGTGTGTGTGCCTGCGTCCCCGTGTGTGCCTGCGTCCCCGTGTGTGTGTGCCTGCGTCCCCGTGTGCCTGCGTCCCCGTGTGTGTGTGTGTGTGTCCGTCCCCGTGTGTGTGTGTGTGTCCGTCCCCGTGTGTGTGTGTGTCCGTCCCCGTGTGTGTGTGTGTCCGTCCCCGTGTGTGTGTGTGTCCGTCCCCGTGTGTGTGTGTGTCCGTCCCCGTGTGTGTGTGTGTCCGTCCCCGTGTGTGTGTGTGCCCGTCCCCGTGTGTGTGTGTGCCCGTCCCCGTGTGTGTGTGTGCCCGTCCCCGTGTGTGTGTGCCCGTCCCCGTGTGTGTGTGCCCGTCCCCGTGTGTGTGTGTGCCCGTCCCCGTGTGTGTGTGTGCCCGTCCCCGTGTGTGTGTGTGCCCGTCCCCGTGTGTGTGTGTGCCTGCGTCCCCGTGTGTGTGTGTGCCTGCGTCCCCGTGTGTGTGTGTGCCTGCGTCCCCGTGTGTGCCTGCGTCCCCGTGTGTGCCTGCGTCCCCGTGTGTGTGTGTGTGCCTGCGTCCCCGTGTGCCTGCGTCCCCGTGTGTGTGTGCTTGTGTGTCCGTCCCCGTGTGTGCGTGCCGGTCCCCGTGTGTGTGCGTGTCCGTCCCCGTGTGTGTGTGTGTCCGTCCCCGTGTGTGTCCGTCCCCGTGTGTGTGTGTGTCCGTCCCCGTGTGTGTGTGTGTCCGTCCCCGTGTGTGTGTGTGTCCGTCCCCGTGTGTGTGTGTGTCCGTCCCCGTGTGTGTGTGTGTCCGTCCCCGTGTGTGTGTGTGTCCGTCCCCGTGTGTGTGTGTGTCCGTCCCCGTGTGTGTGTGTGTGTGTCCGTCCCCGTGTGTGTGTGTGTGTGTCCGTCCCCGTGTGTGTGTGTGTGTGTCCGTCCCCGTGTGTGTGTGTGTCCGTCCCCGTGTGTGTGTGTGTCCGTCCCCGTGTGTGTGTGCCTGCGTCCCCGTGTGTGTGTGCCTGCGTCCCCGTGTGTGTGTGCCTGCGTCCCCGTGTGTGTGTGTGCCTGCGTCCCCGTGTGTGTGTGTGCCTGCGTCCCAGTGTGTGTGTGCCTGCGTCCCCGTGTGTGTGTGTGCCTGCGTCCCTGCGTCCCCGTGTGTGCGCCTGCGTCCCCGTGTGTGCGCCTGCGTCCCCGTGTGTGCGCCTGCGTCCCCGTGTGTGCGCCTGCGTCCCCGTGTGTGCGCCTGCGTCCCCGTGTGTGCGCCTGCGTCCCCGTGTGTGCGCCTGCGTCCCCGTGTGTGCGTGCCTGCGTCCCCGTGTGTGTGTGTCTGCGTCCCCGTGTGTGTGTGTCTGCGTCCCCGTGTGTGTGTGTCTGCGTCCCCGTGTGTGTCCGTCTGCGTCCCCGTGTGTGTGTGCCTGCGTCCCCGTGTGTGCCTGCGTCCCCGTGTGTGCCTGAGTCCCCGTGTGTGTGTGTGCGCCTGCGTCCCCGTGTGTGTGTGCTTGTGTGTCCGTCCCCGTGTGTGCGTGTCCGTCCCCGTGTGTGCGTGTCCGTCCCCGTGTGTGTGTGTGTCCGTCCCCGTGTATGTGTGTGTCCGTCCCCGTGTGTGTGTGTGTGTCCGTCCCCGTGTGTGTCTGTCTGCATCCCCGTGTGTGTGTGTCTGCGTCCCCGTGTGTGTGTGTTTGCGTCCCCGTGTGTGTGTGTTGCCAGCGTGTGTGTCTGCTTGCGATCCCGTGTGTGTGTGTGTGCGTGCCTGCGTCCCCGTGTGTGTGTGTGCCTGCGTCCCCGTGTGTATGTGTGTGTGCCAGCGTGTGTGCCTGCGTCCCCGTGTGTGTGCGTGTCTGCGTCCCCGTGTGAGTGTGTCTGCGTTCCCGTGTGCCTGCGTCCCCGTGTGTGTGTGTGCCTGCGTCCCCGTGTGTCTGCGTCCCCGTGTGTGTGTGTGCCTGCGTCCCCGTGTATGTGTGTGCCTGCGTCCACGTGTGTGTGTGCCTGCGTCCCCGTGTGTGTGTGCGCCTGCGTCCCCGTGTGTGCGCCTGCGTCCCCGTGTGTGCGCCTGCGTCCCCGTGTGTGCGCCTGCGTCCCCGTGTGTGCGCCTGCGTCCCCGTGTGTGCGCCTGCGTCCCCGTGTGTGCGCCTGCGTCCCCGTGTGTGCGCCTGCGTCCCCGTGTGTGTGTGTTTGCGTCCCCGTGTGTGTGTGCCTGCGTCCCCGTGTGTGTGTGTTCCTGCGTCCCCGTGTGTGTGTGTTCCTGCGTCCCCGTGTGTGTGTGTCCCTGCGTCCCCGTGTGTGCGCCTGCGTCCCCGTGTGTGCGCCTGCGTCCCCGTGTGTGCGTGCCTGCGTCCCCGTGTGCGTGCCTGCTTCCTCGTGTGTGTGCGTCTGCGTCCCCGCGTGTGTCCGTCTGCGTCCCCGTGTGTGTGTGTGTGTGCCTGCGTCCCCGTGTGTGCCTGCGTCCCCGTGTGTGTGTGCTTGTGTGTCCGTCCCCGTGTGTGCGTGTCCGTCCCCGTGTGTGCGTGTCCGTCCCCGTGTGTGTGCGTGTCCGTCCCCGTGTGTGTGCGTGTCCGTCCCCGTGTGTGTGCGTGTCCGTCCCCGTGTGTGTGTGTGTCCGTCCCCGTGTGTGTGTGTGTCCGTCCCCGTGTGTGTCTGTCTGCGTCCCCGTGTGTGTGTGTCTGCGTCCCCGTGTGTGTGTGTTTGCGTCCCCGTGTGTGTGTGTTGCCAGCGTGTGTGTCTGCTTGCGTCCCCGTGTGTGTGTGTGTGTGCGTGCCTGCGTCCCCATGTGTGTGTGTGTGCCTGCGTCCCCGTGTGTGTGTGTGTGTGCCAGCGTGTGTGCCTGCGTCCCCGTGTGTGTGCGTGTCTGCGTCCCCGTGTGCCTGCGTCCCCGTGTGTGTGTGTGCCTGCGTCCCCGTGTGTCTGCGTCCCCGTGTGTGTGTGTGCCTGCGTCCCCGTGTGTGTGTGTGCCTGCGTCCACGTGTGTGTGTGCCTGCGTCCCCGTGTGTGTGTGTGCCTGCGTCCCCGTGTGTGCGCCTGCGTCCCCGTGTGTGCGCCTGCGTCCCCGTGTGTGCGCCTGCGTCCCCGTGTGCGCGCCTGCGTTCCCGTGTGCGCGGCTGCGTCCCCGTGTGCGCGGCTGCGTCCCCGTGTGCGCGGCTGCGTCCCCGTGTGCGCGTCTGCGTCCCGGTGTGTGTGCATCTGCGTCCCCGTGTGTGTGCGTCTGCGTCCCCGTGTGTGTGTGCGTCTGCGTCCCCGTGTGTGTGTGTCCATCCCCGTGTGTGCGTGTGCGTCCGTCCCCGTCACCGTGTGTATGCGTCCGTGCCCGTCCCTGTGCGTGCCCGTCCCCGTGTGCGCCCGTGCCCGTCCCCGTGTGCGCCCGTGCCCGTCCCCGTGTGCGCCCGTCCCCGTGTGCGCCCGTCCCCGTGTGCGCCCGTCTCCGTCCCCGTGTGTGTGTGTGTGCCTGCGTCCCCGTGTGTGTGCCTGCGTCCCCGTGTGTGTGTGCCTGCGTCCCCGTGTGTGTGTGTGTGCCTACGTCCCCGTGTGCCTGCGTCCCCGTGTGTGTGTGTGTCCGTCCCCGTGTGTGTGTGTCCGTCCCGTGTGTGTGTGTCCGTCCCCGTGTGTGTGTTTGCGTCCCCATGTGTGTGTGTTGCCAGCGTGTGTGTTGCCAGCGTGTGTGTCTGCTTGCGTCCACGTGTGTGTGTGTGCGTGCCTGCATCCCCGTGTGTGCCTGCGTCCCCGTGTGTGCCTGCGTCCCCGTGTGTGTGTCTGCGTCCCCGTGTGCCTGCGTCCCCGTGTGTCTGCGTCTGCGTCCCCGTGTGTGTGCCTGCGTCCCCGTGTGTGTGCCTGCGTCCCCGTGTGTGTGCCTGCGTCCCTGTGTGTGTGTGCCTGCGTCCCCGTGTGTGTGTGTGTGCCTGCGTCCCCGTGTGCGCGCCTGCGTCCCCGTGTGCGCGCCTGCGTCCCCGTGTGCGCGCCTGCGTCCCCGTGTGCGCGCCTGCGTCCCCGTGTGTGTGTGTCCGTCCCCGTGTGTGTGTCCGTCTGCGTCCCCGTGTGTGTGTGTGTGTGTGTGCCTGCGTCCCCGTGTGTGCCTGCGTCCCCGTGTGTGTGTGCCTGCGTCCCCGTGTGTGTGTGTGTGCCTGCGTCCCCGTGTGCCTGCGTCCCCGTGTGTGTGTGTGTGTGTCCGTCCGTGTGTGTGTGTGTGTCCGTCCGTGTGTGTGTGTGTCCGTCCCCGTGTGTGTGTGTGCCCGTCCCCGTGTGTGTGTGTGCCCGTCCCCGTGTGTGTGTGTGCCCGTCCCCGTGTGTGTGTGTGCCCGTCCCCGTGTGTGTGTGTGCCCGTCCCCGTGTGTGTGTGTGCCCGTACCCGTGTGTGTGTGTGCCCGTCCCCGTGTGTGTGTGTGCCCGTCCCCGTGTGTGTGTGTGCCCGTCCCCGTGTGTGTGTGTGCCCGTCCCCGTGTGTGTGTGTGCCCGTCCCCGTGTGTGTGTGTGCCCGTCCCCGTGTGTGTGTGCCTGCGTCCCCGTGTGTGTGTGTGCCTGCGTCCCCGTGTGTGTGTGCCTGCGTCCCCGTGTGTGCGCCTGCGTCCCCGTGTGTGCGCCTGCGTCCCCGTGTGTGCGTGCCTGCGTCCCCGTGTGTGCGTGCCTGCGTCCCCGTGTGCGTGCCTGCGTCCCCGTGTGCGCGTCTGCGTCCCCGTGTGTGTGTGTCCGTCCCCGTGTGTGTGTCCGTCTGCGTCCCCGTGTGTGTGTGTGTGTGCCTGCGTCCCCGTGTGTGTGTGTCTGTGCCTGCGTCCCCGTGTGTCTGCGTCCCCGTGTGTGTGTGCTTGTGTGTCCGTCCCCGTGTGTGCGTGTGTCCGTCCCCGTGTGTGTCCGTCCCCGTGTGTGTGTGTGTCCGTCCCCGTGTGTGTGTGTGTCCGTCCCCGTGTGTGTGTGTGTCCGTCCCCGTGTGTGTGTGTGTCCGTCCCCGTGTGTGTGTGTGTCCGTCCCCGTGTGTGTGTGTGTCCGTCCCCGTGTGTGTGTGTGTCCGTCCCCGTGTGTGTGTGTGTCCGTCCCCGTGTGTGTGTGTGTGTGTCCGTCCCCGTGTGTGTGTGTGTGTGTCCGTCCCCGTGTGTGTGTGTGTGTGTGTCCGTCCCCGTGTGTGTGTGTGTGTGTCCGTCCCCGTGTGTGTGTGTGTCCGTCCCCGTGTGTGTGTGTGTCCGTCCCCGTGTGTGTGTGTGTCCGTCCCCGTGTGTGTGTGTGTCCGTCCCCGTGTGTGTGTGTGTCCGTCCCCGTGTGTGTGTGCCTGCGTCCCCGTGTGTGTGTGCCTGCGTCCCCGTGTGTGTGTGCCTGCGTCCCCGTGTGTGTGTGCCTGCGTCCCCGTGTGTGTGTGCCTGCGTCCCCGTGTGTGTGTGCCTGCGTCCACGTGTGTGTGTGCCTGCGTCCCCGTGTGTGTGTGTGCCTGCGTCCCCGTGTGTGTGTGTGCCTGCGTCCCTGCGTCCCCGTGTGTGCGCCTGCGTCCCCGTATGTGCGCCTGCGTCCCCGTGTGTGCGCCTGCGTCCCCGTGTGTGCGCCTGCGTCCCCGTGTGTGCGCCTGCGTCCCCGTGTGTGTGTGCGCGCCTGCGTCCCCGTGTGCGTGGCTGCGTCCCCGTGTGCGCGTCTGCGTCCCGGTGTGTGTGCGTCTGCGTCCCGGTGTGTGTGCGTCTGCGTCCCCGTGTGTGTGCGTCTGCGTCCCCGTGTGTGTGTGTCCATCCCCGTGTGTGCATGTGCGTCCGTCCCCGTCCCCGTGTGTATGCGTCCGTGCCCGTCCCTGTGCGTGCCCGTCCCCGTGCCCGTCCCCGTGTGCGCCCGTGCCCGTCCCCGTGTGCGCCCGTCCCCGTGTGCGCCCGTCTCCGTCCCCGTGTGTGTGTGTGTGCCTGCGTCCCCGTGTGTGTGTGCCTGCGTCCCCGTGTGTGTGTGTGTGCCTGCGTCCCCGTGTGCCTGCGTCCCCGTGTGTGTGTGTGTCCGTCCCCGTGTGTGTGTGTCCGTCCCGTGTGTGTGTGTCCGTCCCCGTGTGTGTGTTTGCGTCCCCATGTGTGTGTGTTGCCAGCGTGTGTGTCTGCTTGCGTCCACGTGTGTGTGTGTGCGTGCCTGCGTCCCCATGTGTGTGTGTGTGCCTGCATCCCCGTGTGTGCCTGCGTCCCCGTGTGTGTGTCTGCGTCCCCGTGTGCCTGCGTCCCCGTGTGTCTGCGTCTGCGTCCCCGTGTGTGTGCCTGCGTCCCCGTGTGTGTGCCTGCGTCCCCGTGTGTGTGTGTGTGCCTGCGTCCCCGTGTGTGTGTGTGCCTGCGTCCCCGTGTGTGTGTGTGCCTGCGTCCCCGCGTCCCCGTGTGTGCGCCTGCGTCCCCGCGTGTGTGTGTGCGCCTGCGTCCCCGCGTGTGTGTGTGCGCCTGCGTCCCCGCGTGTGTGTGCGCGCCTGCGTCCCCGCGTGTGTGTGCGCGCCTGCGTCCCCGTGTGTGTGTGCGCGCCTGCGTCCCCGTGTGCGTGCCTGCGTCCCCGTGTGTGTGCGTCTGCGTCCCCGTGTGTGTGTCCGTCCCCGTGTGTGCGTGTGCGTCCGTCCCCGTCCCCGTGTGTATGCGTCCGTCCCCGTCCCCGTATGTATGCGCCCGTCCCCGTGTGCGCCCGACCCCGTCCCCGTGTGCGCCCGACCCCGTCCCCGTGTGCGCCCGTCCCCGTCCCCGTGTGCGCCCGTCCCCGTCCCCGTGTGCGCCCGTCCCCGTCCCCGTCCCCGTGTGTCCCCGTCCCCGTGTGCGCCGTCCCCGTCCCCGTGTGCGCCCGTGCCCGTCCCGCGTGCGCCCGTCCCCGTCCCCGTGTGCGCCCGTCCCCGTCCCCGTGTGCGCCCGTCCCCGTCCCCGTGTGCGCCCGTCCCCGTCCCCGTGTGCGCCCGTCCCCGTCCCCGTGTGCGCCCGTCCCCGTCCCCGTGTGCGCCCGTCCCCGTCCCCGTGTGCGCCCGTCCCCGTCCCCGTGTGCGCCCGTCCCCGTCCCCGTGTGCGCCCGTCCCCGTCCCCGTGTGCGCCCGTCCCCGTCCCCGTGTGCGCCCGTCCCCGTCCCCGTGTGCGCCCGTCCCCGTCCCCGTGTGCGCCCGTCCCCGTCCCCGTGTGCGCCCGTCCCCGTCCCCGTGTGCGCCCGTCCCCGTCCCCGTGTGCGCCCGTCCCCGTGTGCGCCCGTCCCCGTGTGCGCCCGTCCCCGTGTGCGCCCGTCCCCGTCCCCGTGTGCGCCCGTCCCCGTCCCCGTGTGCGCCCGTCCCCGTGTGCGCCCGTCCCCGTCCCCGTGTGCGCCCGTCCCCGTCCCCGTGTGCGCCCGTCCCCGTCCCCGTGTGCGCCCGTCCCCGTCCCCGTGTGCGCCCGTCCCCGTCCCCGTGTGCGCCCGTCCCCGTCCCCGTGTGCGCCCGTCCCCGTGTGCGCCCGTCCCCGTGTGCGCCCGTCCCCGTGTGCGCCCGTCCCCGTGTGCGCCCGTCCCCGTGTGCGCCCGTCCCCGTGTGCGCCCGTCCCCGTCCCCGTGTGCGCCCGTCCCCGTCCCCGTGTGCGCCCGTCCCCGTCCCCGTGTGCGCCCGTCCCCGTCCCCGTGTGCGCCCGTCCCCGTCCCCGTGTGCGCCCGTCCCCGTCCCCGTGTGCGCCCGTCCCCGTCCCCGTGTGCGCCCGTCCCCTTCCCCGTGTGCGCCCGTCCCCTTCCCCGTGTGCGCCCGTCCCCTTCCCCGTGTGCGCCCGTCCCCTTCCCCGTGTGCGCCCGTCCCCTTCCCCGTGTGCGCCCGTCCCCTTCCCCGTGTGCGCCCGTCCCCGTGTGCGCCCGTCCCCGTGTGCGCCCGTCCCCGTGTGCGCCCGTCCCCGTGTGCGCCCGTCCCCGTGTGCGCCCGTCCCCGTGTGCGCCCGTCCCCGTCTGCGCCCGTCCCCGTCTGCGCCCGTCCCCGTCTGCGCCCGTCCCCGTCTGCGCCCGTCCCCGTCTGCGCCCGTCCCCGTCCCCGTCTGCGCCCGTCCCCGTCCCCGTCTGCCTCCGTCCCCGTCCCCGTCTGCCTGCGTCCCCGTGTGCGTGTGACTGCGTCCCCGTGTGCGTGTGTGTGTTTGCGTCCCCGTGTGTGTGTTGCCAGCGTGTGTGTGTGCTTGGGTCCCCGTGTGTGTGTGTGCTTGCGTCCCCGTGTGTGTGTGTGCCAGCGTCCCCGTGTGTGTGTGTGTGCATGCGTCCCCGTGTGTGTGTGTGTGCCTGCGTCCCCGTGTGTGTGTGTGCCTGCGTCCCCGTGTGTGTGTGCCTGCGTCCCCGTGTGTGTGTGTGTGTGTGCCTGCGTCCCCGTGTGTGTGCGTGTCTGCGTCCCCGTGTGTGTGTGTCTGCGTCCCCGTGTGCCTGCATCCCCGTGTGTGTGTGTGCCTGCGTCCCCGTGTGTGTGCCTGCGTCCCCGTGTGTGTGCCTGCGTCCCCGTGTGTCTGCGTCTGCGTCCCCGTGTGTGTGTCTGCGTCCCCGTGTGTGTGCCTGTGTCCCCGTGTGTGTGTGTGTGCCTGCGTCCCCGTGTGCCTGCGTCCCCGTGTGTGTGTGCTTGTGTGTCCGTCCCCGTGTGTGTGTGTGTCCGTCCCCGTGTGTGTGTGTGTCCGTCCTCGTGTGTGTGTGTGTCCGTCCCCGTGTGTGTGTGTGTCCGTCCCCGTGTGTCTGTGTGTCCGCGTCCCCGTGTGTGTCTGTCTGCGTCCCCGTGTGTGTATGCCTGCGTCCCCGTGTGTGTGTGCCTGCGTCCCCGTGTGTGTGTGCCTGCGTCCCCGTGTGTGTGTTCCTGCGTCCCCGTGTGTGTGTGTGCCAGCGTCCCCGTGTGTGTGTGTGCCAGCGTCCCCGTGTGTGTGTGTGCCAGCGTCCCCGTGTGTGTGTGTGCCTGTGTCCACGTGTGTGTGTGTGCCTGCGTCCCCGTGTGTGTGTGTGCCAGCGTCCCCGTGTGTGTGTGTGCCTGCGTCCCCGTGTGTGTGTGTGCCTGCGTACCGTGTGTGTGTGTGTCTGCGCCCCCGTGTTTGTGAGTCCCCGTGTGTGCCTGCGTCCCCGTGTGTGTGTGTGTGTCTGCGTCCCCGTGTGTGTGTGTGCCTGCGTCCCCGTGTGTGTGTGCCTGCGTCCCCGTGTGTGTGTGCCTGCGTCCCCGTGTGTGTGTGCCTGCGTCGCCGTGCGTGTGTGTGCCTGCGTCCCCGTGCGTGTGTGTTTGCGTCCCCGTGTGTGTGTGTGTGCCAGCGTGTGTGCCTGCGTCCCCGTGTGTGTACCTGCGTCCCCGTGTGTGCCTGCGTCCCCGTGTTTGTGAGTCCCCGTGTGTGCCTGCGTCCCCGTGTGTGTGTGTGCCTGCGTCCCCGTGTTTGTGAGTCCCCGTGTGTGCCTGCGTCCCCGTGTGTGTGTGTGTGCCTGCGTCCCCGTGTGTGTGTGTGTGTGTCGTCCCCGTGTGTGTGTGTCTGCGTCCCCGTGTGTGTGTGTGTCTGCGTCCCCGTGTGTGTGTGTGTCTGCGTCCCCGTGTGTGTCTGCGTCCCCGTGTGTGTGTGTGTGTCTGCGTCCCCGTGTGTGTGTGCCAGCGTGTGTGCCAGCGTCCCCGTGTGTGTGTGTGCCAGCGTCCCCGTGTGTGTGTGTGCCAGCGTCCCCGTGTGTGTGTGTGCCAGCGTCCCCGTGTGTGTGTGTGCCTGCGTCCCCGTGTGTGTGTGTGTGCCTGCGTCCCCGTGTGTGTGTGTGCCTGCATACCCGTGTGTGTGTGTGTGCTTGCGTCCCCGTCCCCGTGTGTGTGCCTGCGTCCCCGTGTGTGTGCCTGCGTCCCCGTGTGTGTGTGCCTGCGTCCCCGTGTGTGTGTGCCTGCGTCCCCGTGTGTGTGTGCCTGCGTCCCCGTGTGTGTGTGCCTGCGTCCCCGTGTGTGTGTGCCTGCGTCCCCGTGTGTGTGTGCCTGCGTCCCCGTGTGTGTGTGCCTGCGTCCCCGTGTGTGTGTGCCTGCGTCCCCGTGTGTGTGTGCCTGCGTCCCCGTGTGTGTGTGCCTGCGTCCCCGTGTGTGTGTGCCTGCGTCCCCGTGTGTGTGTGCCTGCGTCCCCGTGTGTCTGCGTCCCCGTGTGTGTGCGCCTGCGTCCCCGTGTGTGTGCCTGCGTCCCCGTGTGTGTCCGCGTGTGCGTCTGCGTCCCCGTGTGTGTCCGCGTGTGCGTCTGCGTCCCCGTGTGTGTGTGTGTGTCCGTCCCCGTGTGCCTGCGTCCCCGTGTGTGTTTGTGTCTGCGTCCCCGTGTGTGTGTGTGTGTGTGTGTGTGTGCGTGCTTGCGTCCCCGTTGTGCCTGTGTCCCCGTCTGTCTGTCTGCGTCCCCGAGCGCCGTGTCTTGGGGGTCAGCCTCCCCGCGCGCGGCCGGGGGCATCGGACTCTCCGTGTCCCCCTGTGCGCGCGCGCCTGCGACCGCCTCCCCGCCTTTCCCGCGCGCCTGCGGCTGCCTGCCCGCACGGGCGCATGTGCGTCCGTCTCCCCGTGCGTCTGCGTCTCCCCCCCCCCCCCCCCCCCCTCCACTCGCAGTCCTGGCCTGACGGTAAGGACCAGAACTAACTGAACCCCTTTAAACACTCAACTTCAAACATCTCATAGAAATCAGTCTGAATTCCAAATTTCAATCGGGGTAGACAGTGAAATAATTTTTCTTTTTATCGTTAGTCCCAAGAGGTGCAGCTGAGATGACGGATCTCTTCCGTGATGGAGTGAACTTTCATTCTGCTGTTCCAACCACAATTGGGAGAGAGCTGTGCTCCCTCCACACCCTGAGACTCTATGTGGAATGTTGGCCATGCCCCAGTGTGTCCTCTTTGAGCCATAGCTGAGTTTGTATCTCTGTGCCCTCTTCACTGCACCAGCTTCACCCAATCAATGTGGTTTCCATTCCTTCTGTCCTGCTAGGGCACTAATCCAGAATAAATGTCATGACTGGTAGATTGGCAGCTGAAGGTGACACCGATCTATCTCTGCATTGCCTTGCATTAGATTGTTCAGTGATGTGCTGAAGTACAGGGCAGGTTAGAAGCTGAGTTGTGTGTGGACTGAGTCCTGTCTCGTGCTCATGTATGATGATTTGTGCAATGTTGAGTCAGTATAGAGGGCGGAGAAGGCAGAAACTCTGGTCAACTGGGTACTCAATTTAAGGATAGATATTTTTTGGGTGAGAGTCATTGTTTAATGTCTGTATATTTGCGGATTCCTTGTGTTTTCTGTCTCTTTTTAGTATTTCCTCGTTCAACGAGAATTGTTTACATAATTTGTTTTCTTGGGAAAAGGTTTTAAAGATGAAGGTTTTCTGTATGGAAAATGAAAAAAAAAAAAATCCCTCTCCACCTCCATTCTCCCTTGAAGGCACTGACTCTTGCTGGGACCAGATGCCCGGGTACACCTCTCAAGTGATCATTTTTCATGCGTGAGGTCGACGCTGAGTGTCAAGAGGGCTATTTGACCATGAGATATCATCACTGAGCCTGTTCTCCTCCCAGTGAACAGCATACACCCATCCAGCAAGATGGTGACCAGGAATCTAGGGACCCTTCTGTACTTCTGGGTGCTGAGGTCAATTGACGCCCCGTCCTGCCTGGAATCAGCTGACTCAACACAGACCTGGGGATATTTATGCCCACTAGGCCATGGGAGGAGCTTCCATAAGGAAAATGGCACAAGTTTCTTGCAGTGTTCTCTTCTGCTTCTCCAAATGTTCGATCTGTACAATCCTTTACCTCTATTTTGTGCATTTTAGTAGCCTCCTTGTGCCCCATTCTTCCTCCCTCACTCCATGTGCAGTGATGCATTGCCGACCTCCTATTAGTAACTCACTGCAGTATGTTAGAACTGCCAAATGTCCAACTTCCTGTTTATACTGTCTCGGGAGGCACTTACATGTTTGGTCCTTTGCGACTGTTAGAACAGGAGCTCCGTTTTCAGTGCTTTTATCTCATGTTCAATGCAAAAGTCATCTTTCACAGGCAATGAACCCTTTATTATTACTGGCACATATTTCAATATTAGGACTTCAGACCACTTAACCATGCTGCCAGAGCATATAGCACAAGCTAAAATAATTTGAACAAGAGTTCATTGCAAGATGTAAAATTATAAAGATGAAAGAATAAATCAGTAGGATTTAAAAAAAAAATAATAGTCTTAATTCTCACTTACTTTAAAAATAGTTTAGCTGAGACCAAAATAAGAGATTTTCTTTGGGACGTATTTTCTGTGTAAAGGTAGACTCTGATTCCCAGATTAGAACATAAGAACATAAGAAATAGGAGCAGGAGTAGGCCATGTCTGTGTTGGGATTCTGTATATTCTGGGATCCTCACACCTGCCGGGGCTTTGCCATCATTTTCTGATTCATGGGATGGTTGCAGTGTCCCTCCAAGGTCATATGGCGAAGCCTGGCAGCTGGTAAGCTGTAGTGTCTGCTGGCAGCACACTGAGCTTTGGCTGTGCACTGTGTGTTTAAAGGCCTGGGACGTGCCCAGTGTCTGCTAACAAGAACATCGATTCAACTGAAGCTGGAGAGCACGTTAGTTCAGATCATCTGCTACAGTCATGCCTCTGACAACAGCTCCCTGTCCACTGCCAGGACTTACACCCAGCTCATTCCAGCAGTGCATGTTGTGGATAGAATCACATTGTGTGTGTTTCAAGGACAAGGTGCGTCATGACGATCAGGGACTTTGATTAACTGCTGGAGCAATGCTCTTGTGATCTAGCTTATCTTGATTTCTCTGAGTCACTGGCTTGTAACACTGTGTGTCAGTATACAGCGGCCGGGGGTACCCTTGCCTCTCCTTAGGTACAGTGTGCCAGTATACTGCCGGGGGGGGGGGGTATACCCTGATATCCCTGCCTCTCTTTGGGTACAGTGTGCCAGTATACTGGGGGGGGGGGGGGGGGTGGGCGGGATGTATACCCTGATAGTCCTGTCTCTTCTGGGGTACAGTGTGCCAGCATACTGCAGGGTGAGCGTACCCTGATGCCCTTTCCTCTCTGGATACATTTCCCTGGGGCATTGAATCCAGTTGTGAACCCCTTCCCAGTGCCATCCCACGTGACATCAGCTAACTGAGATTGGCTGAATTTAATTTTTACGAAGTGTAATGGAGTTGGTGTTCAAAGCTGAAACTGGTTAATTGGAAAACCAATATAAAAGTTTTGTCTGTCACACTCCAGACATCACATTTTGTTACAGATGCAAAGGAATCCTAGAGAAAGAAAGCCAGTCACTGATCTGCAGCCTGAAATTTAACTATGAGTCCCAGCAGTTAATAAGTCGCCACAATGACCAGGTTTGCCTAGTTGGAGCAGGTTAGTTAGTATCTAAAGATCACAATCAGAGCCCAGACTAGCCATAAGCACCATTAGGGAAATCTGCCAATATATTATTACGGTATTATCCGATTTAGTATATAATATAGTATATTACAGTATTGTCCGATGTGATATACAGTATAGTATTACAGTATTGGTCAACGTAATACAGTATGTTATTACAGTATAGTGTTCCAATAACTTCTATTTCTGTGTGCTGCTTATGTACAGGATGTATATTGAGTGTAAAGGGAGGTGGAGGGCACACTGTGGGGAAAAGAGGGGAACAGAAGCTGTAGTCAAAGACAAGGGCAATGTGCTACCTGTACTGTGACTCTACACACCCTGGTGTTAGCTCGTGCTGTACAGTGGATGTTCCAAGGACATCAGATTGTTGGATAGTTTGTTCTTGTTCTGGCTGGAATGAATTTTCCAGAAAGGTCAACTAAGCTCCCCACCCCTTTCATCGGTTCTCTCCATTTTCTTAAATCTCTTTTTCTGGGCACTGACTGTCACCGGGGCACAGTTCCACGGGCACTGACTGTCACCGGGGCACAGTTCCACGGGCACTGACTGTCACCGGGGCACAGTTCCACGGGCACTGACTGTCACCGGGGCACAGTTCCACGGGCACTGACTGTCACCGGGGCACAGTTCCACGGGCACTGACTGTCACCGGGGCACAGTTCCACGGGCACTGACTGTCACCGGGGCACAGTTCCACGGGCACTGACTGTCACCGGGGCACAGTTCCACGGGCACTGACTGTCACCGGGGCACAGTTCCACGGGCACTGACTGTCACCGGGGCACAGTTCCACGGGCACTGACTGTCACCGGGGCACAGTTCCACGGGCACTGACTGTCACCGGGGCACAGTTCCACGGGCACTGACTGTCACCGGGGCACAGTTCCACGGGCACTGACTGTCACCGGGGCACAGCTCCACGGGCACTGACTGTCACCGGGGCACAGCTCCACGGGCACTGACTGTCACCGGGGCACAGCTCCACGGGCACTGACTGTCACCGGGGCACAGCTCCACGGGCACTGACTGTCACCGGGGCACAGCTCCACGGGCACTGACTGTCACCGGGGCACAGCTCCACGGGCACTGACTGTCACCGGGGCACAGCTCCACGGGCACTGACTGTCACCGGGGCACAGCTCCACGGGCACTGACTGTCACCGGGGCACAGCTCCACGGGCACTGACTGTCACCGGGGCACAGCTCCACGGGCACTGACTGTCACCGGGGCACAGTTCCACGGGCACTGACTGTCACCGGGGCACAGTTCCACGGGCACTGACTGTCACCGGGGCACAGTTCCACGGGCACTGACTGTCACCGGGGCACAGTTCCACGGGCACTGACTGTCACCGGGGCACAGTTCCACGGGCACTGACTGTCACCGGGGCACAGTTCCACGGGCACTGACTGTCACCGGGGCACAGTTCCACGGGCACTGACTGTCACCGGGGCACAGTTCCGCGGGCACTGACTGTCACCGGGGCACAGTTCCGCGGGCACTGACTGTCACCGGGGCACAGTTCCGCGGGCACTGACTGTCACCGGGGCACAGTTCCACGGGCACTGACTGTCACCGGGGCACAGTTCCACGGGCACTGACTGTCACCGGGGCACAGTTCCACGGGCACTGACTGTCACCGGGGCACAGTTCCACGGGCACTGACTGTCACCAAAGGTGCTACCAAAGGTACACATAGGAACAAGAGTAGGCCATTCAGCCCCTCGAGCTTGCACCGTCATTCAATAAAATTATGGCTAATCTGCGATCTAACTCCATGCACCCGCCATTGCCCCATATCCCTTAATATCTTTGGCTAACAAGTTTTCAATCTCCGATTTAAAAATTAATAATTGATCTAACATTAATTGCCGATTGCGGAGGAGAGTTCCAAACTTCTACCATCCTTTGTGTGTAGGTGTTTCCTAATTTCATTCCTGTAAGGTCTGGCTCTAATTCTTAGACTATGCCCCCTAGTCCTAGAATCCCCAACCAACGGAAATAGTTTCTCTCTATCTACCCTATCTGTTCTCCTTAATACTCTGAAAACTTCGATCAGATCACCCCATAACCATCTAAATTCTAGGGAATGCAACCCGAATTTGTGTAATCTGTCCTTTTACCTGGAATTCAAGGGTTAAGTTATCATTCTGGTAAAGCTATGCTGCATTCCCTCCTCGGCCAATATGTCCTTCCTAAGATGTGGTGCCCAGAACTGCTCTCGGTACTCCAGGTGTGCCCTAACCAGGGTTTTGAACATCTGCAGCATAACTTCTATCCCCTTGTACTCTAGTCCTCTCGATATAAAGGCCAGCATTCCAATAGCCTTTTAAATTAGTTTATGTACCTATTCATGACATTTTAATCGAGGTAGCTGACATCCACTGTTTTTAGCTTTTTACCATTTAAAGTGGATGACTTCACATTTGCTTACATTGAAATCCATTTGCCACAGTTTTGCCCATTCACTTAATCTATCAATATCGCTTTGTAATTTTATGCTTTCATCTATAATGCCGCCGGTCTTTGTCATCGGCAAATTTGACTTTCTATGCCATTATCTAAGTTGATAATAAATATTGTGAATAGTTGAGGCCCCAACACAGATCCCTGCGGAACACCACTGGTCACATCCTGCCAATTACAGTACCATTATCCCTACTGCCTGTCTCTTGCCGCTCAGCCAATTTACTAACTAGGTCAATAATTTGCTCTCAATTCTGTGGGCTTCTACCTTAGATAACAGTTTCTTATGTGGGACTTTATCAAATGCCTTCTGGAATTCAATATAAATAACATCCATAGACATGTCAACTACTTTAGTCATCTCGTCAAGAAATTCAAGCAGATTTGTCAGGCATGACCTACCCTTTATAAATTCATGCTGGCTCTCTCTGATCAACTGAAAATGTTCGAGGTGTTCAGTCACCCTATCCTTAATTATAGACTCGAGCAATTGCCAACAATAGATCATTGGTCTAACTGGTCCATAATTCCCTGGTTCCCCTTTTATTGCCATTCTTAAATAGAGCAGTGACATGTGCAATTTTCCAATCTAAAGGTCAGTTCCTGAATCTAGAGAAATTTGGAAGATTATAGTTAGAACATCAGAGTTTCTTTTAAACCCTGGGATGGAAATCATCTGGCCTTGGGGATTTGTCACTCTTTAGTGCCATTATTTTTTTCATTACTGATAATTTTATTGAGTCCCTGTCCCTGATTCAATATTAGTTTCCTTTGGGTTTTCCGGCATGCTATTCTCTCCTCCTGTAAATACTGATGTAAAGTAATTATTAAACATGTTCACCATTTCCCCATTGTCATTGACAATATCACCGCTTTCTTTTTTAAGGGGCCAACATTGCTCCTGACCAGCCTCTTTTTTTCCTAATGTAACTGTAATAATTTTTAGTGATTTTGATATACGTTTCTTTTTCGTACTCCATTTTTGTAGCTCTTTGTGTTTTGTGACCCTTTGTTGTTTTTGTATCTCTCATTTCCCACGATCTGTGCTATTTTTTTGCATTTTTGTATGCCCTTTTCTTTAGTTTTGTGCTGTCCCTTACCTCTTTAGTTGTCCATGGCTTTTTTTTTTGGAAAATTAGAGCTCTTGCCCTTCGGGGTATAAACTGGTTCTGTATCACATTCAATTATTTTTTAAACATCTCCCACTGATCATCTGTTATTTTACCCATTAACAGATTTGTCCCAGTTAACTGTGAACAGTCTTGGCCTCATCCCGTTGAAGTCGGCCTTACCTAGAAGTTTAGCTGTTTTGCGTTTCTACCTTTCAAGTGCTACGTTGAACTTGATCATGTTATGATCGCTATTGGATAAATGTTTACACAGTTAGTATGTTCACTAAATCTGGCTCATTACTTTTTACTAAATCCAATATAGCATGCCCCTTTGTTGCCTCTAGGACACATTGTTGTAGAAAACTATCCCGGACACACTCAAAAAATTCACGACCCTTCTGAAAGGTGCTAGTCTGCTTCACCCAATTTATATGAAAGTAAAAATCGCCCATTAAAACCACTCTGCCTTTGCTACATGCTTATCTAATCTCTGCATTTTTACAATCTAACACTTCAGAACTGCTACCAGGGGGACAATACACAACTCCCACTGCAGTCTTAGATTCTTTCCTATTTCTTAATTGTACCCATAAGGTCTCCACTGGCTGCTTACCTCTTTTTAAATCCTCTCGTTATTGAAGTGATTTCATCCTTAATCACAAAGGATACTCCTCCGCCTCTGCCATTTTCCCTATCTGTCCTGCAGACCTTATAACCTGGTATATTTCGTTCCCAGTCCTGACTGTTCTACAACCATATCTCAGTAATGGCTACCATGTTATACCCTCCAATTTCAATTTGTGCCTGCAGTTCATTCAATTTATTCATAATGGTAGGAGAAGGCCATTCGGCCCTTCGAGCCTGCTCCGCCTTCTGATCTTCTACCTCAACTCCACTTTCCTGCACTATCCCTTGATTCCCTTATATCCAAAAATCTATCCTCAAGGACTGAGCCTCCACAGCCCTCTGCGGTAAAGAATTCCAAAGATTCACCACCCTCTGAGTGAAGAAATTTCTTCTCATCTCAGTCCTAAATGGCCGACACTCTTAATCTGAGACTGTGACCCCTGGTTCTAGGCTCCCCAGCCAGAGGAAACATCCTCCCTGCATCTACCCTGTCAAGCCCTGTAAGAATGTTGTATGTTTCAATGAGATCACCGTACATTCTTCCAACCACTAGAAAATATAGGCCTTGTCTACTCAATCTCTCCTCATAGGACAATCCCCCCATCCCAGGAATCAGTCTGGTGAACCTTTGTTGCACTCCCTCCAAGGCAAGTATATCTTTCCTTGGGTAAGGAGACCAAAACTGTACACACTACTCCAGGTGCGGTACAGTTTTGCAGTAAGACACTTTTACTCTTGTACTCAAATCCTCTTGTAATAAAGGCCAACATTTCATTTGGTTTCTTAATTACTTGCTGTACCTGCTTGTTAACTTTCAGTGATTCATATCCAAGGACACCCGGGTCCCTCTGAACACTAACATTTTCCATTCTCTCACCATTTAAAAAAATACTCTGGTAGGAAAAATAGAAAAGCAAAGTGGATAACTTCACATTTCTCCACATTATATTCTGTTTGCCATGTTCTTGCCTACTCACTTAACCTGTCTATATCCCCTTGAAGTCTCTTTGCATCCTCCTCACAACTTACATTTCCACCTAGCTTTGTATCATCAGCAAACTTGAAACATAGAAACATAGAAATTTACAGCGCAGAAGAAGGCCATTTCGGCCCATCGTGTCCGCGCCAGCCGACAAAGAGCCACACGGCCCTTGGTCAGCAGTCCTAAAGGTTACATATAAACCTATGAATAATGACGGAAAGGCAAAGAGCACCCAGCCCAACCAGTCCACCTCACAACTGCAACACCCCTTATACTGAAACATTTTACACTCCACCCCAACCGGAGCCATGTGATCTCCTGAGAGAGGCAAAAACCAGATAAAACCCCAGGCTAATTTCGGGAGAAAAAATCTGGGAAAATTCTCCTCCGATTCATCCAGGCGATCGAAATTAGTCCAGGAGATCACCCTGGCCGTATTCTATTCCCTGCAGTATTTACCATTCTATCTGTGCTGTACAACAAAAGGTCATCCAGTCTAATCCCAATTACCAGCTCTAGGTCTGTAACCCTGAAGGTTACTGCACTTTAAGTGCCCATCCAACTATCTCTTAAAAATGGTGAGGGTTTCTGCATGCATCACTCTTCCAGGCAGCGAGATCCAGATCCCCACAACCATCTGCGTAAAGAAGCCCCCCCCGCCCCTCAAATACCCTCTAAATCTTCCACCAACCACCTTAAAACTATGCCCCTTCATAATAGACCCCTCCACCAATGGAAATAGACCCTTACAATCCACTATGTCCAGACCCCTCAATATTTTGTATACCTCGATGAGGTCTCCTCTCAACCTCCTCTGTTGCAATGAGAACAAACCCAGCCTATCCAATCTGTCCTCATAACTAAGATTCTCCATTCCAGACAGCATCCTAGTAAATCTCTGCACCCTCTCTTGTGCAATCACATCCTTCCTATAATGCGGTGACCAGAACTACACGCAGTACTCCAGCTGTGGCCTAACCAAAATATTATGCAATTTACTTATATTCTATGCCTCGGCCAATAAAGGCAAGCATTCCTTATGCCTTCTTAACCATCTTATCCACCTGGCCTACTTTCAGCGATCTGTGGACAAGCACTGCAAGGTCCCTTTGTTCATCTACACAATTAAGTGGCTTACCGCCTAATGTGTATACCCTTTCCTTATTAGTCCTCCCAAAGTGCATCACCTTACACTTCTCTGAATTAAGTTCCATTTGCCACTGCTCTGCCCGTCTGACCAGTAGATTGATATCCTCCTGCAGCCCATGACTTTCCTCTTCATTATCAACCACACAGCCAATTTTAGTGTCGTCTGCAAACTTCTTAATCTTACTCTCTATATTCAAATTTAAATCATTGATATATACCACAAAAAGCAAGGGACCCAGTACTGAGCCCTGCGGAACCCCACTGGAAACATCCTTCCAGTCACAAAAACATCCATCAATCTTTATTCTTTGCTTCCTACCTCCAAGCCAATTTTGGATCCAACTTGCCACTTTGCCCTGTTTCCCATGGGCTTTAACCTTCATGACCCGTCTACCATGTGGGACCTTATCAAAAGCCTTTGCTAAAGTCCATATATACTACATCGTATGCACTACCCTCATCAACCCTCTTGGTTACCTCCTCAAAAAATTCAATCAGGTTGAATATATTACATTTGGTCCCCTCATCCAAATCATTGATATCGATTGTGAATAACTGGGGCCCAAGCACCGATACTTGCGGCACCCCACTAGTTATAGCCTGCCAACCCGAAACTGACCCTGTCAATGCCCTTCAGAATCTTGCATGTTTCTCGTTCTTCTAAACGCGAGAGTATAGTCCCGTTCTACACAATCTCTTATCATAAGACAGCCCTCTCATCCCAAGAATCAATCTAGTGAACCTTCGTTGCACCGCCTCCAAGGCAAGTATATCCATCATTAAGGAGACCAAAACTGTGCACAGTACTCCAGGTGTGGTCTCAACAAGGCCCTGTCCAATTGTAGACTTCCTTACTCTTATACTCCAACCCCCTTACAATAAAGGACAACATGCCATTTGCCTTCCTTATTGCTTGCTCTACCTGCATGCAAGCTTTCTGTGTTTCATAGAAACATAGAAAATAGGTGCAGGAGTAGGCCATTCGGCCCTTCTAGCCTGCACCGCCATTCAATGAGTTCATGGCTGAACATGCAACTTCAGTACCCCATTCCTGCTTTCTCACCATACCCCTTGATTCCCCTAGTAGTAAGGACTTCATCTAACTCCTTTTTGAATATATTTAGTGAATTGGCCTCAACAACTTTCTGTGGTAGAGAATTCCACAGGTTCACCACTCTCTGGGTGAAGAAATTCCTCCTCATCTCGGTCCTAAATGGCTTCCCCCTTATCCTTAGACTGTGTCCCCTGGTTCTGGACTTCCCCAACATTGGGAACATTCTTCCTGCATCTAACCTGTCTAACCCCGTCAGAATTTTAAACGTTTCTATGAGGTCCCCTCTCATTCTTCTGAACTCCAGTGAATACAAGCCCAGTTGATCCAGTCTTTCTTGATATGTTAGTCCCGCCATCCCGGGAATCAGTCTGGTGAACCTTCGCTGCACTCCCTCAATAGCAAGAATGTCCTTCCTCAGGTTAGGAGACCAAAACTGTACACAATATTCCAGGTGTGGCCTCACCAAGGCCCTGTACAATTGTAGCAACACCTCCCTGCCCCTGTACTCAAATCCCCTCGCTATGAAGGCCAACATGCCATTTGCTTTCTTAACCGCCTGCTGTACCTGCATGCCAACCTTCAATGACTGATGTACCATGACACCCAGGTCTCTTTGCACCTCCCCTTTTCCTAATCTGTCACCATTCAGATAATAGTCTGTCTCTCTTTTTACCACCAAAGTGGATAACCTCACATTTATCCACATTATACTTCATCTGCCATGCATTTGCCCACTCACCTAACCTATCCAAGTCGCTCTGCAGCCTCATAGCATCCTCCTCGCAGCTCACACTGCCACTCAACTTAGTGTCATCCGCAAATTTGGAGATACTACATTTAATCCCCTCATCTAAATCATTAATATACAGTGTAAACAGCTGGGGCCCCAGCACAGAACCTTGCGGTACCCCACTAGTCACTGCCTGCCATTCTGAAAAGTCCCCATTTACTCCTACTCTTTGCTTCCTGTCTGACAACCAATTCTCAATCCATGTCAGCACACTACCCCCAATCCCATGTGCTTTAACTTTGCACATTAATCTCTTGTGTGGGACCTTGTCGAAAGCCTTCTGAAAGTCCAAATATACCACATCAACTGGTTCTCCCTTGTCCACTCCACTGGAAACATCCTCAAAAAATTCCAGAAAATTTGTCAAACATGATTTCCCTTTCAAAAATCCATGCTGACTTGGACCTATCATGTCACCTCTTTCCAAATGCACTGCTATGACATCCTTAATAATTGATTCCATCATTTTACCCACTACCGATGTCAGGCTGACCGGTCTATAATTCCCTGTTTTCTCTCTCTCTCCTTTTTTAAAAAGTGGGGTTACATTGGCTACCCTCCACTCCATAGGAACTGATCCAGAGTCAATGGAATGTTGGAAAATGACTGTCAATGCATCCACTATTTCCAAGGCCACCTCCTTAAGTACTCTGGGATGCAGTCCATCAGGCCCTGGGGATTTATCTGCCTTCAATCCCATCAATTTCCCCAACACAATTTCCCGACTAATAAGGATTTCCCTCAGTTCCTCCTCCTCACTAGACCCTCCGACCCCTTTTATATCCGGAAGGTTGTTTGTGTCCTCCTCAGTGAATACCGAACCAAAGTACTTGTTCAATTGGTCCGCCATTTCTTTGTTCCCCGTTATGACTTCCCCTGATTCTGACTGCAGGGGACCTACGTTTGTCTGCACAAGGACACCCAAATCTCTCTGATTACCAACATTTAAAAGTTTCTCCTCATCTCTGTTTTTCTATTCTTCCTACCAAAATGAATAGCCTCACATTTCCCTACATTATACTCCGTCTGCCACCTTACTGCCCACTCACTTAGTCTATCTATATCCCTTTGCAGACTCTTTTTATTCTCCTCACAGCTTACTGTCCCACTGAGCTTTGTATCGTTAGCAAATTTGGATACATTACACTTGGTTCCTTCATCTAGGTCATTAATATAGATTGTAAATAGCTTAGGACCCAGTATTGATTCTTGCGGCACCCCACTAGTTACAGCCCGCCAACCTGAAAAGACCCATTTATCTCGACTCTCTGATTTCTGTCTATTAACCAATCCTCTATCCATGCTAATACATTATCTCCGATCCTATGAGCCGTTATCTTGTGTAATAATCTTTTGTGGCACATTATCGAATGCCTTTTTGGATATCCAAATATACTGCATCCACTGGTCCCCCTTTATCTACCCTGCTAGTTACATTCTCAAAAAACTTTAATAAATTTGTTAAACACAATTTCCCTTTCATAAAACCATGTTGACTCTGTCTAATCATGTTATGCTTTCCTAAGTGCCCTGATACCACTTCCTTAACAATGGATTCCAGTATTTTCCCGACGACTCATGTCAGGCTAACTGGCCTTAGTTCCCTGTTTTCTCTCTCCCTCCTTTCTTGAATAGCGGTGTTACATTTGCTACCTTCCAATCCGCTGGGAGCGTTCTAGAATCCAGGGAATTTTGAAAGATCAAAACCAATGCATCCACTATCTCTAACCACTTCTATTAGAACCCTAGGATGTAGATCGTCAGGTCCAGGGAATATATTTTTGTTGAGAATTATGAAATATTTCTTAAACTGCTAGCCACTGTTTATCTACTGTCATACCCTTTAATCTATTTTTCCATCTACCTTCGCCAACTTGCCCTTCATACCTATGTAATTGGCTGTGTTTGAGTTTAAGCCTCTAGTTTTGGACTTGGTCATGTCGCTCTCAAAAGTAACATGAAATTCTACCATATGATCACTCTGCCCCAGAGGATCCCTTACTATGAGATTGCTAATTAACCCTGTCTCATTACACAAAACAAAATCTAAAATAACCTGTTCCCTGGTTGGTTCCTTGGTGTATTCTAAGAAACTGTCCCGAATACGTTCTAGTAACTCGTCCTCCAGGCTACCTTTGCCGATCGCTTTATATTTTTTAGTTTTTTTTCCCTTTACCTGTCGTGCCTAAAGCACAATTTCTGACTCTTGCTCTACTCTCTCCACTTTTGTTTCTTTTGAACTACTATTTTACTGCAGCAATTTTGTAATCTGTCCCCATTTAAATAATTTCCTTTTTTATTTTTCCTACCAAAGTGAATAACCTCACATTTTCCCACATTATACTCCATCTGCCAAATTTTTGCCCACTCACTTAGCCTGTTTATATCCCTTTACAGATTCTTTGTGTCCTCCTCACATCTTCATATCATCAGCAAATTTGACTACATTACACTCGGTCCTTCATCCACGTCATTAATATAGATTGTAAATAGTTGAGGCCCCAGCACCGATCCCTGTGGCACCCCACTAGTTACAATTTGCCAACCTGAAAATGACCCATTTATCATGACTCTCTGTACAGCAGATATCTACATATAGATTGGGCTAACCAAACTGGTAGCAATGCGGTGGAGAAGGATTTCCTAGAGTGTATTAGGGATGGCTTTCTTGACCAATATGTCGAGGAACCAACAAGAGAGCTGGCCATCCTAGACTGGGTGTTGTGTAATGAGAGAGGACTAATTAGCAATTTTGTTGTGCGAGGCCCCTTGGGGAAGAGTGACCATAATATGGTAGAATTCTTTATTAAGATGGAGAGTGACAGTGTTAATTCAGAGACTAGGGTCCTGAACTTAAGGAAAGATAATTTCGATGGTATGAGACGTGAATTGGTTAGGATAGACTGGAAAATGATACTTCAAGGGTTGACAGTGGATAGGCAATGGCAGACATTTATAGATTACATGGATGAGCTCCAACAATTGTACATCCCTGTCTGGAGTAAAAATAAAACGGGGAAGATAGCTCATCCGTGGCTAACAAGGGAAATTAGGGATAGTGTTAAATCCAAGGAAGAGGCCTATAATTTGGCCAGAAAAAGCAGCAAACCTGAGGATTGGGAGAAATTTAGAATTCAGCAGAGGACGACAAAGGGTTTAATTCGGAGGGGGGAAATAGAGTATGATAGGAAGCTTGCAGGGAACATAAAAAACTGACTGCAAAAGCTTCTATAGATATGTGAAGAGAAAAAGATTAGTGAAGACCAACGTAGGTCCTTTGCAGTCAGAATCAGGTGAATTTATAATGTGGAACAAAGAAATGGTAGACCAATTGAACAAATACTTTGGATCTGTCTTCACTAAGGAAGACACAAATAACCTTCTGGAAATACTAGGGGTTTGAGGGTCGAGTGAAAAGGAGGAACTGAAGGAAATCCTTATTTGTCATGAAATTGTGTTAGGGAAATTGATGGGATTGAAGGTCAATAAATCCCCAGGGCCTGATAGGCTGCATCCCAGAGTACTTAAGGAAATGGCCCGAGAAATAGTGGTGATCATTTTCCAGCATTCTATTGACTTTGGATCAGTTCCTATGGACTGGAGAGTAGCTAATGTAACACCACTTTTTAAAAAAGGATGGAGAGAGAAAACAGGGAATTATAGACCAGTTAGCCTGACATCGATGGGGAAAATGTTGGAATCAATTATTAAAGATGAAATAGCAGCGCATTTGGAAAGCAGTGACAGGATCGGTCCTAGCCAGCATGGATTTATGAACAGGAAATCATGCTTGACAAATCCAGAATTTTTTGAGGATGTAACTAGTAGAGTGGACAAGGGAGAACCAGTGGACATGTATTTGGATTTTCAAAAGGCTTTTGACAAGGTCCCACACAAGAGATTGGTGTGCAAAATTAAAGCACATGGTATTGGGGGTAATATACTGACGTGGATAGAGAACTGGTTGGCAGACAGGAAGAGGAGAGTCGAAATAAACAGGTCCTTTTCAGAATGGCAGGCAGTGACCAGTGGGGTGCCGCAGGGTTCAGTGCTGGGACTCCAGCTATTTACAATATACATTAATAATTTAGATGAAGGAATTGAATGTAATATCTCCAAGTTTGCAGATGTCACTAAGCTGGGTGGCGGTGTGAGCTGTGAGGAGGATGCTAAGAGGCTGCAGGGTGATTGGACAGGTTAGGTGAGTGGGCAAATGCATGGCAGGTGCAGTATAATGTGGATAAATGTGAGGTTATCCACTTTAGTGGCAAAAACAGGAAGACAGAATATTATTTGAATGGTGACAGATTAGGAAAAGGGGAGGTGCAACAAGACCTGGGTGTCATGGTACATCAGTCATTGAACTTTGGCATGCAGGTACAGCAGGCGGTGCAGGCGGCAAATGACATGTTGCCCTTCATAGCTAGAGGATTTGAATATAGGAGCAGGGAGGTCATACTGCAGTTATACTGAGCCTTGGTGAGGCCACACCTGGAATATTGTGTTCAATTTTGGTCTTCTAATCTGAGGAAGGACGTTCTTGCTATTGAGGGAGTACAGCGAAGGTTCACCAGATTGATTCCCGGGATGGCAGGACTGACATATGAGGAGAGACTGGATCAATTGGGCTTATATCCTTTGGAGTTTAGAAGAATGAGAGGGGATCTCATAGAAACATAAAATTCTGATGGGATTGGACAGGTTAGAGGCAGGAAGAATGTTCCCGTTGCCGGGGAGTTCCAGAGCCAGGGGTCACAGTCTAAGAAAAGGAATAAGCCATTTAGGACCGAGATGAGGAGAAACTTCTTCACTCAGAGAGTGGTTAACCTGTGGAATTCTCTACCGCAGAAAGTTGTTGAGGCCCGTTCGTTACATATATTCAAAAGAGAGTTAGATATGGCCCTTACAGCCAAAGGGATCAAGGGGTTTGGAGAGAAAGCAGGAAAGGGGTACTGAGGTTGAATGATCAGCCTTGATCTTATTGAGTGGTGGTGCAGGCTCGAAGGGCTGAATGGCCTGCACCTAATTTCTATGTTTCTATTCGTAAGCCAATCCTCTCTCCATGATAATATATTACGCCCAACCCCGTGAGCTCTTATCTTGTGCAGTAACCTTTTATGTGGAACCTTATCGAATGCCTTCTGGAAATCCAAATATACTACATCTACTGGTTCCCTTTTATCCACCCTGCTCGTTTCATCAAAGAGCAAATTGTTATTTAAATGGAGAAAGATGGCAAAGTGCCGCAGTACAGCGGGACCTGGGGGTACTTGTGCATGAAACACAAAAGGATAGTATGCAGGTACAGGAAGTGATCAGGAAGGTCAATGGTATCTTGGCCTTTATTGCAAAGAGGATGGAGTATAAAAGCAGGAAAGTCTTGCTACAGCTATACAGGGTATTGGTGAGGCCACACCTGGAATACTGCGTGCAGTTTTAGTTTCCATATTTACGAAAGGATATACTTCCTTTGGAGACAGTTCAGAGAAGGTTCACTAGGTTGATTCCGGGATGAGGGGTTTGACTTATGAGGAAAGGTTAAGTAGGTTGGGCCTCTACTCATTGGAATTCAGAAGAATGAGATGTGATCTTATCAAAACATATAAGATTGAGGGGACTTGACAAGGTGGATGCAGAGAGGATGTTTCCACTGATGGGGCAGACTAGAACTAGAGGACATGATCTTAGAATTATGGGCCGCCCATTTAAAACAGAGATGAGGAGAAATTTCTTCTGAGGGTTGTAAATCTGTAGCATTCGCTGCCTTCGAGAGCTGTGGAAGCTGGGACATTGAATAAATAGACAGTTTCTTAAACGATAAGGGGATAAAGGGTTATGGGGAGCGGGCGGGGAAGTGGAGCTGAGTCCATGATCAGATCAGCCATGATCTTATTGAATGGCGGAGCAGGCTCGAGGGGCCATATGGTCGACTCCTGTTCCTATTTCTTATGTTCTTATGTCTTATCCTCAAAGAACTCAAGCAAATTTGTCAAAAGTGATTTCCCTTTCATAAAACCAACTGACTCTGCTTGACTGCTTTACGATTTTCTAAATGTCCTGCTACTCCTTCCTTAATAATAGACTCCAGCATTTTCCCAATGACAGATGTTAGGCTAACTGGTCTATAGTTTCCTGCTTTCTGTCTCCCTCCATTCTTAAATAAAACCGTTACATTTCCAGTAACGGTTCTATTTAAGTCCACTGGGACCTCTCCAATATCCAGGGAATTTTGTTCGATTACAACCAGTGCATCCACTATCTCTGTAGCCACTTCTTTTCAGACCCTAGGATGCAGGCCTTCAGGTCCAGGGGACTTGTTCACCTTTTGTTCCATTAGTTTGCCTGGTATATTTTCTCTCGTGATAGTGATTGTTTTAAATTCCACACTCCCTATAGCCTGTTGATTATCTATTATTGGGATGCTGTTAGTGTCTTCTACTGTGAAAACCAATACAAAATATTTGTTCAAAGTCTCTGCCATATCCCTGTTTCCCATTATTAATTCCCCAGTCTCATCCTCTAAGGGACCAATGTTTACTTTAGCTGCGCTCTTCCTTTTTATATAAAAACTATACTTTTTATAGTTTCCTCTCTCAAACTATCCCCTTTCTCATTTTTTTAGTGGTGCTTTGCTAAAAATTTCTCAATCCTCTGGCCTACCACTAATCTTTGCAACATTGTATGCCTTTGTTTTCAATTTGATACCATCCTTAACTTCCTTAGTTAGCCACGGATGGTTCATCCTTCTCTTAGGGTCTTTCTTTCTCACTGGAATATATCTTTGCTGAGAGTTATGAAATATCTCATTACATGTCTGCCACTGCTTATCTGCCGCCTTACCTTTTAATCTATTTTTCTCGTCCACTTTTAGCCAACTCTGCCTTCGTACCTTTATAATTGTCTTTATTTAAGTTCAGGACACTCGTGGACAGGTAACAAAAATTAAAAAGGCTAATAGAATGTAAGTCTTCATCTCGAAGGGGTGGAAATTATGTTAGTTATATAAAATTCTGGTTAGACCCCATGTAGAGTAAATGGGTCAGCCATTTAAGACTGAGATGAGGAGGAATTTCTTCACTGAGGGGTGTGAATTTTTGGAATTCTCTACCACAAAGGGCTGTGGATGCTGAATCTTTAAGTATATTCAAAGCTATAAAATAGATTTTTGGACTCGAGGGGAATCAAGTGATATAGAGCTCGGGCGGAAAAGTGGTGTTGAGGTTGAGCCATGATATTGAATGGCGGACCAGGCTCGAGGAGCAGTACTCTTCCGAATTCTTGTGTTTCTATCTAATCTATCAAAGTGTGTTTTGAAATTTGCCTCAACAGCTTTCTGGGGGAAGAGTTTTCCAGATTACCACTACCCTTGGTGTGAAGAAGTACTCTTGACATCACCCCTGAACGGCCTAGCTCTAATTTTAAGGTTATGCCCCCTTATTGCTACCAAAGGAAATAATTTCTCTCTACCCTATCAAATCCTTTAATCATCTTAAAAATTTCAATTAAGATCAACCCTTAATCTTCGACATTTGAGGGAATACACGCCTAGTCTATACAAACTGTCCTCATAATTTAACCCTTTTAACCCCGGTATCTGGTGAATCTGCAACGCACCCCTTCCAAGGCCAGTATATCCTTCTAAAGGTGCACTGTGTTCAGTTCTGGGCACCACAATAAATGGAATCTAAGCAGAGCTTTATAAAATTACATAACTTCCACCCCTTCGAGATGAAGACTTACATTCCATTAGCCTTTTTAATTTTTGTTACCTGTCCTCTAGCTTTGTGATTTCTGTTCATGGACTCCTAAATCTCTTTGCTCCTCCACAGTTCCTAGCTTCTCTCCATTTAGAAAATACCTTGACATCTTTCCTGGGTCCAAGGTGGATGACCTCACACTTCTCCACAATGAACTCCATCTACCAGTTTTGCCCACTCACTTAATCAATGTTACTTTACAAATTTCTGCTCCCATCACTCAGTTTCATCAGAAAAGTTGGATATGCGGCTCACTGGTGTCCGTTGTATTATAGATTTTATAGACATCTATAACATGGAGTTTCTGAAGATTGTGTGATTTGAAGTTTACATTTCCTTCTCAGGTAACGGTGAGCGAGCAGTAAGACGATGCTGGGCTCAGATGGAGGGGTCGTGGAGGAGTGGCTCTCTCAATTCAAGGTAATGTTGGCACGAATGCACCTGGGATAGGTCAAGACCGTTCCCACTTTGTCTGAGCTTTGCTGGCGAGTTCTCCCCGGTGTCCTGAAAATTTATATCTGGGCAACCTGTTCCCAGATACCTGTGTTGCTCTCAGCCACTCCAGGCTGAACAACAAAGGCTATTCTTCACATGAAAACACACTGACCGATCCACTGCCGTGCCGCTCCTCACCTGCGTGTGCCACCCCATCTCCCCCCACCCCCTGGCCGCCACCCCCCCCCCCCACTTGCCGCCCCCTCCCCCCGCGCGCTCTTCGCCACCCACCCGCACTTTCCCCCCCTTCCTTCACCGCCTCCCCCATCAGCTCCAATCATTACTGCAGTGTGTAGTCCTGTTGAGTAGTGATTATACTGAAGACATAGGAGCCATTTAAATTCAGACTCTCTACTAAGGAGGTGCTGAGCTCCACACACAATCTGGCCCTCCGCTGTCAGCTAAGCTTTGACGTGACAGTGATGGTGCTGATATCCAACTGTGTCGATTATCACTAGGTCAAGTCCTTGAGACTTTGACAGATTTTCTCATCTCTCCTTTTCCCCTCTGTCTGTTACAGACTTTACCTGAAACTCAGCTATCCACTTATGCAGCTACTCTCCACCAGAAGAAGAATTTAGTGCCAACTCTGTATAAGGTCATTCAAGACCCCAGCAATGAGGTAAGGCACCTGCAGCTAGTGTGTCCTGTCAGGTCAGGGAGTTGGGCCTCCGTCCCTATAATGGCTACAGAGGGTGCGACCCTCAAGCTGTAGTGGGTGCAGGGGTCCGGGCGAGCTGTAGTGGGTGCAGGGGTCCGGGCGAGCAGTAGTGGGTGCAGGGGTCCGGGCGAGCTGTAGTGGGTGCGGGGGTCCGGGCGAGCTGTAATGGGTGCGGGGGTCCGGGCGAGCTGTAGTGGGTGCAGGGGTCCGGGCGAGCTGTAGTGGGTGCAGGGGTCCGGGTGAACTGTAGTGGGTGCAGGGGTCCGGGCGAGCTGTAGTGGGTGTGGGGGTCCGGGCGAGCTGTAGTGGGTGCAGGGGTCTGGGCGAGCTGTAGTGGGTGCGGGGGTCCGGACGAGCTGTAGTGGATGCAGGGGTCCGGGCGAGCTGTTGTGGGTGCGGGGGTCCGGGCGAGCTGTAGTGGGTGCAGGGGTCCGGGCGAGCTGTAGTGGGTGCGGGGGTCCGGACGAGCTGTAGTGGATGCGGGGGTCCGGGCGAGCTGTAGTGGGGGCGGGGGTCCGGGCGAGCTGTAGTGGGTGCGGGGGTCCGGGTGAGCTGTAATGGATGCGGGGGTCCAGGCGAGCTGTAATGGGTGCGGGGGTCCGAGCGAGCTGTAATGGGTGCGGGGGTCCTGGCGAGCTGTAATGGGTGCGGGAGTCCAGGCGAGCTGTAATGGGTGCGGGGGTCCGGGCGAGCTGTAATGTGTTCGGGGATCCAGCGAGCTGTAATGGGTGCGGGGCTCTGGGCGAGCTGTAATGGGTTCGGGGATCCAGGCGAGCTGTAATGGGTACGGGGGTCCGGGCGAGCTGTAATGGGTGCGGGGGTCCGGCGAGCTATAATGGGTTCGGGGATCCAGGCGAGCTGTAATGGGTGCGGGGATCCGGGCGAGCTGTAATGGGTGCGGGAGTCCAGGCGAGCTGTAATGGGTGCGGGGGTCCGGGCGAGCTGTAGTGGGTTCGGGGATCCAGGCGAGCTGTAATGGGTGCGGGGATCCGGGCGAGCTGTAATGGGTGCGGGAGTCCAGGCGAGCTGTAATGGGTGCGGGGGTCCGGGCGAGCTGTAGTGGGTTCGGGGATCCAGGCGAGCTGTAATGGGTGCGGGGGTCCGGGCGTGTATTGGGTGCGGGGTCCGGGGCACTGTAATGGGTGCCGGCGACCAGGTGCTGTAATGGGTCTGGGAGTCTGGGCGCTGTAATGGTGGGAACGGTAGCATAGTGGTTATGTTACTTGAGTAGTAATCCAGAGGCCTGGATTAATGATCCAGAAACATGAGTTCAAATCCCACCATGGCAGCTGGGGAATTTAAATTCAGTTAATTAAATAAATCTGGAATAAAAAATCTAGTATCAGTAAAGGTGACCATGAAACTGTTGTAAAAACCCATCTGATTCACTGATGTCCTTTAGGGAAATTCGTCATCGTTACCTGGTCTGGCCGATATGTGACTCCAGACCCACAGCAATGTGGTTGACTCTTAGCTGCCCCCTGAAATGGCCTAGCAAGTCACTCAGTTGTAGCAAACTGCTACAAAGAACAGCGGTTCACCACCACCTTCTCGAGGGCAATTAGGGATGGGCAATAAATACGGCCTTGCCAGCGATGCCCACATCCCATGAACTATAATAAATGTTTAAAAATGGGTGCGGGGGCCGGGTGCGCTGTAATGGGTGCGAGGGCCAGGGTGGTGCAATGGGTTGGGTCCTGATACTCGCTGGATGTGAAGAAGTTTCCCTGGCCCTGGCGGGTGGCGGCATGCGGCAGGCATAGTATGCCTCCGTCTCCATAGTGTGATGGCGTTTCCTTGGCAGGATGAGGGAGTAGGTAGGAAAGAGAGGGTGGCGGTGTTTTTCCCGGGCGGGGGAGGGGGGGTTGCCACCGTTTCCTTGGCTGTGTGTGTGAATTATCCTGCTATTGTTAAGTGCCATTTAGAATTTTCAGCTTCTATTTGGTGTAAAATCCCCCAGTATTTTAATAACAAGCACATAAGCAATCGTGGTGAAGAGTGCAGTAGTTCATGATTCCAACATGTCAGGTTAGCCTGAGTCTGGAACAGAGCCAAGCGTGACTGGTATAATGAAACTCGTTAAGTTAAAAGTCGTAGAGGGTAATTTGAATGGAAAAGTTGGGATGTTTTAGATTACTTCCCAGGTGGGGATACTTAAACCATTACGTAATGTGCCGGGGGCTCAGGCGTTATTCCATGTCCCATCATGGGTTGCCCTCACTGGCATAAAGACAAGGCAGTGTCACCAATCACACTCAACACATTTTCACATCATGTATTGCTGTCCAGGAAGCTGTTATGGTTTTCCTCTTTCTATTTCTAACTCTGCTTATTGCTCTGTACACAGTTACTGGAGCCTGTGTGTCACCAGCTGTTCGAGTTGTATCGGAGCTCTGAGGTGAGATTGAAGAGGTTTACGCTGCAGTTTTTGCCCGAGTTGATCTGGGGATATCTGTGCATCACGTCAAGTCGAGAGAGACAGAACAATGGCTGCATTGAAGCCCTGCTACTGGGTATCTACAATCTGGTAAGCTCCATATCCGGGTCTGTGTCCGGATGTGTGTCTGGCTAAGTGTGTGTGTTCATGTACCAGAGGGATGGGCTTCGATGAGAGAGTTAATGTACCAGAGGGAGGGGCTTCGATGGGAGAGTTAATGTACCAGAGGGAGAGGCTTCGATGGGAGAGTTAATGTACCAGAGGGATGGGTTTCGATGGGAGAGTTAATGTACCAGAGGGAGGGGCTTCGATGAGAGAGTTAATGTACCAGAGGGAGGGGCTTCGATGGGAGAGTTAATGTACCAGAGGGAGGGGCTTCGATGGGAGAGTTAATGTACCAGAGGGATGGGCTTCAATCGAGAATTAATGTGGCTGGATTTGCTGTTACTCATTCTTGTCCGTTCCTGCCTTTCTTTCTACCTTTCTGCCTTCTCAATTTTTGTTTATACGTTTATAATGGTGCAAACCCGATCTAAATACTTTCACCCTGGTCGAGCCCCTTTGCTCTACTTAATAACCAACAGAAAGACAGATTGGCAAACTCCCTATAAATGCTACTCAAAATATTACATCTCACCACATAAATCATTCTCCAAAATGTATAATATTGTAGTGTTATCCAATATGTTAACTGAACATTTGCAAACAAAACACACACCCCCCCAGCTGTTGGCACCTGAATAATTAATATTGTCATTTATTATTAATATAATGTCACCTCCAGCACCAGCACTGAATGAACAGCTACTGTCCCCTGAAGGCTCAGTGGTAATGAGGTGCAGTTGTAATTTGCTGCTGTTTGGGATTTTATGTGGGGCCTATTAGGATCTGCAACTCAGTGTGAGCAATGCCACGGGAGCTGCGAGTAGTTCAGCTATGACCGCATTGACCAGTTTCGACTCTTACCCCTTGAACACTCAGCGGAGAGGAGAAGCTACAAGTTCTGTTCTCGGATGCTGGATTCCCACTGCGGGAGGCCTAGGCCACATATTCTTGGTCAGAGATGTTTATGGAGGTATAGTTCCCCTGTCCCCTTGTTAACTCCCTCCCTCAAATTCATCTCTCTCATTCACAGGATTTGTTCACAGCCAGCTGTCATCACCTCGCTGATCCCTACTTGCCTAGAGAAATGTAGCCCTCGCACCTTCGCGTTCTGAGCATTGCAGTGTCCTGTGTAGACAGGTTATACTATCAGTATACAGTGTCCTGCAGGTCCAGTGTAAATTGGTTATACGGCCAGTGTACAGTGCTCCTATAGCCCCCCCATTTAAGGCACAGCATCAGTCAACGCTAATCAGTAAGTTAGGTTCTGATCAGTACATGTTGCTGTTCATCACCAGATAATGAGAGCGTCCATGTCCTTGTGCTCTGGTTCTCAAGAGGAGCAGTTTCACTACTGTAGTTGGGATCTCTCTCATTTCTTAGACACATCTACTACAATGCTACATTAAATCCCAGTCTGTTACAGTACAGAAACATACTATTGAATCACAATCTGTTTGCCCCTCCTGTTTGCGTCATCTAGTAGTTGAGGCCCTGTTCATATCCTGGGATAATGCGTAGGGCTAAACGCTTAACTCCCCTCCTCCACCCTGTAGTGTTGGCACGTTCACTTGTGGGATATTCAGTAAATGAGGATTGCCGTAATTACAGTGTTGGAAGCCCAGGCTCCAAGAAAAGAAAGGGGGAGAGAGTGGGATGCAAACACAGCTAATGAATGAGATGTGAAGGCAGCGCTAAGCTGAAAGGGTGCTCTCTGTACGATTATGGTCAAAGTTCGAGATTACAAATAATTCAAATGTCTGAGTTGCTGAGCAGCTTCATAAAGACTTGGGTCGCTGGTTCTTGCAGATTACACTGCCCCATGACTGATAGAGGCTGATTGTCCTGCCAGAGATTACAGGGGTTCAGAAACAAATCTGTTTGAAATTGTTTGAAACATAGAAACATAGAAAATAGGTGCAGGAGTATGCCATTCGGCCCTTCGAGCCTGCACCACCATTCAATGAGTTCATGGCTGAACATGCAACTTCAGTACCCCATTCCTGCTTTCTCGCCATACCCCTTAATTGCCCTAGTAGTAAGGACTTCATCTAACTCCTTTTTGAATATGTTTAGTGAATTGACCTCAACAACTTTCTGTGGTAGAGAATTCCACAGGTTCACCACTCTCTGGGTGAAGAAGTTTCTCCTCATCTCGGTCCTAAATGGCTTACCCCTTATCCTTAGACTGTGACCCCTGGTTCTGGACTTCCCCAACATTGGGAACATTCTTCCTACATCTAACCTGTCTAAACCCGTCAGAATTTTAAATATTTCTATGAGATCCCCTCTCATTCTTCTGAACTCCAATGAATACAAGCCCAGTTGATCCAGTCTTTCTTGATATGTCAGTCCCGCCATCCCGGCAATCAGTCTGGTGAACCTTCGCTGTACTCCCTCAATAGCAAGAATGTCCTTCCTCAAGTTAGGAGACCAAAACTGTACACAATACTCCAGGTGTGGCCTCACCAAGGCCCTGTACAACTGTAGTAACACCTCCCTGCCCCTGTACTCAAATCCCCTCGCTATGAAGGCCAACATGCCATTTGCTTTCTTAAACGCCTGCTGTACCTGCATGCCAACCTTCAATGACTGATGTACCACGACACCCAGGTCTTGTTGCACCTCCCCTTTTCCTAATCTGTCACCATTCAGATAATAGTCTGTCTCTCTGTTTTTACAACCAAAGCGGATAACCTCACATTTATCCACATTATACTTCATCTGCCACGTATTTGCCCACTCACCTAACCTATCCAAGTCACTCTGCAGCCTCATAGCATCCTCCTCGCAGCTCACACTGCCACCCAACTTAGTGTCATCCACAAACTTGGAGATACTACGTTTAATCCCCTCGTCTAAATCATTAATGTACAGTGTAAACAGCTGGGGCCCCAGCACAGAACCTTGCGGTACCCCACTAATCACTGCCTGCCATTCTGAAAAGTACCCGTTTACTCCTACTCTTTGCTTCCTGTCTGCCAACCAGTTCTAAATCCACGTCAGCACACCAACCCCAATCCCATGTGCTTTAACTTTGCACATTAATCTCTTGTGTGGGACCTTGTCGAAAGCCTTCTGAAAGTCCAAATATACCACATCAACTGGTTCCCTCTTGTCCACTCTGGAAACATTCTCAAAAAATTCCAGAAGATTTGTCAAGCATGATTTCCCTTTCACAAATCCTTGCTGACTTGGACCTATCATGTCACCTCTTTCCAGATGCGCTGCTATGACATCCTTAATAATTGATTCCATCATTTTGCCCACTACCGATGTCAGGCTGACCGGTCTATAATTCCGTTTTCTCTCTCCCTCCTTTTTTTAAAAAGTGGGGTTACATTGGCTACCCTCCACTCCATAGGAACTGATCCAGAGTCTATGAAATGTTGGAAAATGACTGTCAATGCATCCACTATTTCCAAGGCCACCTCCTTAAGTACTCTGGGATGCAGACCATCAGGCCCTGGGGATTTATCGACCTTCAATCTCATCAATTTCCCACTAATAAGGATTTTCCTCAGTTCCTCCTCTTTAATAGACCCTCTGACCCCTTTTATATCCTGAAGGTTGTTTGTGTCCTCCTTAGTGAATACCAAACGAAAGTACTTGTTCAGTTGGTCTGCCATTTCTTTGTTCCCAGTTATGACTTCCCCTGATTCTGACTGCAGGGGACCTACGTTTGTCTTTACTAACCTTTTTCTCTTTACATATCTATAGAAGCTTTTGCAGTCCGTCTTAATGTTCCCTGCAAGCTTCCTCTTGTACTCTATTTTCCCTGCTCGAATCAAACCCTTTGTCCTCCTCTGCTGAGTTCTAAATTTCTCCCAGTCCCCAGGTTCGCTGCTATTTCTGGCCAATTTGTATGCCACTTCCTTGGCTTTAATACTATCCCTGATTTCCCTTGATAGCCACGGTTGTTTGGACTGTGCTCAGAGCTTGAATGTGAGTGCCATAACCTGGAAACCAGCCTGGCTTTCAGTCTCTCAAAACTTGGATTATTGAGTGGAAGAAGGTGCTCTGTCGGCTTTCAAATCTGCTCTGAGCTCCATCCTTCCCAGCATGTCCACAATATGTACAGAGGGGCAACACAAGACAAAGCATTACTCACTGCACTCCCAGAAAACAGCCTGCAAACCAACAGCTCAATCACGGGCGCAAACCATCCTCCCCATGTAACCCAGCTCAGCAAATCAAGCTATACATTGCTTGGTGTTTAGGGGATATGAAACAATCATTCCAGACTATGTAAGAAGGAGTTTGCATTTATATGGCACTTTTCATGATCTCAAAATGTGTCAAAGCGCTTTACAGCCAATTAAGTAACTTTGAAGTGTAGTTACTGTTGTAGGAAATGTGGCAACCAATTTATACACAGCAAACTCCTAAAAACAGCAGTGGGATAAATAACAAGATGTGTTCTGTGTTTAGTGAGGTTAGTTGATGGACAAATATTGGCCAGGATACTGAGGAGAACTCCCCAGCACTTCTTCAATATAGTGCCATGGGATCTGAGGAGGCAGACCGGGCCCGGGTTTAACATCACATCCAAAAGAAGGCACCTCTGACAGTGCAGCACTTATTCAGTACTGTGCTGAAGTTGAAGTGTCAGTCTAGATCATGTTCTTAAGTCCCTGGACACAAATCCACAACACACTGACTCACCATAGTTGACACAGCAAACAATGAAAATGGAAAGTTAGAAGAAATGTGTTCCCAGATAGTTATTAGAACAGACTGTGAGGTGGAGCGAGGAAGATTGAGAAGAGGGTTGGGGTGATGACGCAGTCCTGCTTGACCCCGATCCGGACGTGGATTGGGTCTGTGATGGATCCTTTGGTAAGGATCATGGCCTGCATGTCATCATCGGCAATCGAGGAAGACTTGCTTCCACTCTTCTCAATCTTCCTCGCCGCCATGCTCCACCTCACAGTTGACAAGCTCCCCGCTAGAGTGGATCTAAACTACAGAACCAGTGGGAAGCTGTTCAACCTTCGCTGTTTCCAGGCCAGGTCCAAGACCACCCCAACCTCTGTCGTCGAACTACAGTACGCAGCCAACGCCTGCGTCTGCACACACACACACACAGGCTGAACGCCAGGACATAGTCGACATATTTACTGAGGCGTACAAAAGCATGGGCCTTATGCTAAACACCAGTAAGACAAAGGTCCTCCACCAGCCTGCCCTCGCCGCACAGCACTGCCCCCCAGTCATCAAGATCCACGGCGCAGCCCTGAACAACGTGGACCACTTCCCTTATCTCGGGAGCCTCCTGTCAACAAGAGCAGGCATTGACGACGAGATCCAACACCGCCTCCAGTGCGCCAGTGCAGCCTTCGGCCGCCTGAGGAAAAGAGTATTTGAAGACCAGGCCCTCAAAACTGCCACCAAGCTCATGGTCTACGGGGCAGTAGTAATATCCGCCTTCCTGTATGGCTCAGAAACATGGACCATGTACAGTCGACACCTCGTCGCTGGAGAAATACTACCAACGATGTCTGCGCAAGATCCTACAAATCCCCTGGGAGGACAGACGCACCAACGTTAGCGTCCTCGACCAGGCCAACATCCCCAGCATTGAAGCACTGACCACACTTGATCAGCTCCGCTGGGCAGGCATGCCAGACATGAGACTCCCAAAGCAAGCGCTCTACTCGGAACTCCTTCATGGTGATCGAACCAAAGGTGGGCAGCGGAAACGTTACAAGGACACCCTCAAAGCCTCCCTGATAAAGTGCAACATCCCTACTGACACGTGGGAGTCCCTGGCCAAAGACCGCCCTAAGTGGAGGAAGTGCATCTGGAAGGGCGCTGAGCACCTCGAGTCTCGTCATCGAGAGCGTGCAGAAATCAAGCGCAGGCAGCGGAAAGAGTGTGCGGCAAACCAGTCCCACCCACCCCTTCCCTCAACGACTATCTGTCCCACCTGTGACAGGAACTGTGGTTATCGTATTGGACTGTTCAGCCACCTAAGAACTCATTTTAAGAGTGGAAGCAAGTCTTCCTCGATTCCGAGCGACTGCCTATGATGATGATGATGATTAGAACAGGGAATGTTTTAGTCAAGCGGCTGTTGAGACAGAGACTAACATCAATTTAAAGTCGATTTGACAAGTATTTGGAAAAAATATATACAGATCGACATCACTTAGCTTGCCCTTTACATTCAGTGCCCTATAAACTCCTGAATCTCATTTTTATCATCATGGGCAGTCCCTCGAAATCGAGGAAGACTTGCTTCCACTCTAAAAGTGAGTTCTCAGGAGACTGAACAGTCCAATACGGGAATTACAGTCTGTCCCAGGTGGGACAGACAGTCGTTGGAGGAAAGTGTCAGTGGGGAGTTTGGTTTGCCGCTGCCTGCACTTGGTTTCTGCATGGTCTCGGCAACGATACTCGAGGTGCTCAGTGCCCTCCCGGATGCTCTTCCTCTACTTAGGGTAGTCTTTGGCCAGGGACTCCCAGGTGTCGGTGGGGATGTTGCACTTAATCAAGGAGGCTTTGAGACTGTCCTTGAAACGTTTCCTCTGCCCATCTGGGGCTCGCTTACCGTGTAGGAGTTCCGAGTAGAGCGTTTGCTTTGGGAGTCTTGTATCAGGTATGCGAACAATGTAGCCTGCCCAACGGAGCTGGTCGAGTGTGGTCAGTGCTTCGATGCTGGGGACGTTAGCCTGATCGAGAACACTGACACTGGTGCATCTGTCCTCCCATGGGATTTGCAGGATCTTGCGGAGACATCGTTGGTGGTATTTCTCCAGCGATTAGAGGTGTAAACTATATATGGTCCATGTCTCTGAGTCATACAGGATGGGCCTCTATCACTACAGCCCTGTAGACCATAAGCTTAGTGCCAGATTTGAGGGCCTGATCTTCGAACACTCTCTTCCTCGGGCAGCCAAAGGCTGCGCTGGTGCACTGGAGGCGGTGTTGAACCTCGTTGTCGATGTCTGCCCTTGCTGATAATAGGCTCCCAAGGTATGGAAAGTGGTCCACGTTGTCCAGGGTTGCGCCGTGGAACTTGATGACTGGGGGCAGTGCTTTGTGGCGGGGTCAGGTTGGTGGAGGATCTTTGTCCTACGGATGTTTAGTGTATGGCCCATGCTTTCGTATGCCTCGGTGAAGATGTTGTCCGCGTACTGTAGTTCGACAACAGAGGATGGGGCGGTCTTGTATCTGTCTGGAGGCCACGAAGGTTGAACAGATTCCCACTGGTTCTATAGTTTAGTTGCACTCCAGTGGGGAGCTTGTTGAATGAGGTGGAGCATTGCAGCGAGGAAGATCGAGAAGAGGGTTGGCACGATGACACAACCTTGCTTGAACCCGTTCCGGACGTGGATTGGGTCTGTGATGGATCCATTGGTAAGGATCACGGCCCGCATGTCATCTTGGAGCAGTCGGAGGATGGCGACAAACTGTTGGGGGCAACCAAAACGGAGGAGGACATACCTTAGTCCCTTGCAGTTAACAGTGTCAAAGGCCTTTGTAAGGTCAAAGAAGGTCATGTACAAGGTGCTGTTCCATGCATTTCTCTCACAGTTGTCACGCTGTAAAGATCATTTTATCATTGCATTAGTTACGGTACCCTCGCCCAGTCACCTGGCAGCTGCACCAGGTGCTGTGTGGAATCAACGCACCACTGTGGCTGTGTGAGCGCATCACTCAACGCAGCCCCGACCTGCAAGGAAACACCAGCGGCAAGCCATTGCAAGGTACAGCGCGAGCCAGTTCAGGAGGGCGATGACTTGGAGGAGGGTGACTGGACTGGACCTCACCACAATCCAGGTCGCTGATTGGAGCGTGGTCAGGTACAGCAAGAGAGGTGGCAAGCAGCAGAGGAGCGGTGAGGTTGGGGCGAAGGAGCGGCGAGTGATCGTGGAGAGATGTGATCGGGGCCCAGGAGAGGCGAAGGCCCAGGGGCAGCATGGGTCAGCCCACACTGCGATATGTGCGCGCACTAGGTCCATGCAGCAGAGCTGGTCTCCAGTTATCTTGGCTAATCCTTGCCACTGGACAAAGACCTAGCTCTGTCAAGTCCGTGTGATGGCTGCTGTGCAATGGCCACCACACGTTTTTAAAAGAAAAAATCCACACACAGGCATCTTCCACCCTTCGATGTGTAGTTCGGGACCTGGCATATCAGGTCCCTCATTATAACACCTGTGAACTCAACCCCTTTTTGGTGTGTTAGCAAGTCATCCCCTCTCCTTTCTTCAGTGTATCCTTTCCAGGTTGAGCTGAGCTTGGTTCAGGTTGAGCGGAGCTGCATTTGAGTGTCTGTGGGAAGGGTCAGATTGACCTGGGCTGGGGCGGGAATGGGGCTGGGCTGGGGCGGGAGTGGGGCTGGGCTGGGCTGGGGCGTGAGTGGAGCTGGGCTGGGCTGGGGCGTGAGTGGGGCTGGGCTGGGGCGGGAGTGGGGCTGGGCTGGGGCGGGAGTGGGGCTGGGCTGGGCTGGGCTGGGGCGGGAGTGGGGCTGGGCTGGGGCGGGGCTGGGGCAGGAGTGGGGCTGGGCTGGGCTGGGCTGGGGCTGGGGCTGGGCGGGAGTGGGGCTGGGCTGGGGCGGGAGTGGGGCTGGGCTGGGCGGGAGTGGGGCTGGATTTGGGTGTCTGTGGCAAGAATCAGGTTGGGTTGGGCTGGGTTTGAGTTGAGCTAGGTTGGGTTTGAGTTGACCTGGTTTGGGTGTCTATGGGAAGGTTCAACTGGGCTGGGTTTGGGTATCTGGGAAATCTCGGGTTGAGCTGGACTGGGTTTGTGTCTGTGGGAAGGTTCAGGTTGAGCTGGGCTGGGTTTGGGAGTCTGCGGGGGGAGTCTTGGGTTGAGCTGTGCTGGATTTGGGTGTCCGTTAGAAGATTACGGTTGGGCTGGGTTTGGGTGTCTGCGGGGGGGAGGTAGCGGGTGGAGTCTTGGGTTGAGCTGGGCTGGGTTTGGGTGTCCGTTGAAAGATTAAGGTTGAGCTGGGCTGGGTTTGTTTTCAGTGGGAAGGTTCAGGTTGTGCTGGGCTTTGTTTCCGTGTCTGTATTCTCGGGTTGAATTCACTGCCTTCACACTATTGTGACCACATGATTCATCAGTCTGACCGGTTTCTGGGGCTTGTTGCTACGCTACAGTCATTCAAAGCCTTGTCAAGCCCTCTTTTTATAATGTAAAGCAAAAGATGTGTTAAATGAAACTGTTTTAGGGTGAAATGGGAGCTAGTAACACACGTTCGTTGTATTTTGCTCGCAGGAGATAGTGGATAGAGATGGAAACAATAAAGTCCTGTCCTTCACAATTCCGTCACTGTCCAAACCATCAGTATATCATGAGGTGAGTGCTTTCCTATGGACTCATCATTCACCTTGCTCTGTAATCTTGGAGGCTTCTGTAATGTGGGATTGTGCAATCAATGTTGTAGCTTCATGTTTGGTGAGATTTTTTAAACTTGATGATTGGCTTTCTCTGGGGTTGAATGAAAGGCTGTGCTGACAACAAGGTTCTCATCTGTCCCTTACCTGTGCGGGGTGAGTTGACCTCCATCAGGGCGGCTTTTGGAGTTAAAAATTTGTCTCCGCAACCCTGGACTGTAGTGGGGAAAATATCCAGATGGGGATCCAACTCTATCCACTGATCCCAGCTATAAAATGTGTCCCTGGGTTTCAGGGCAGCTCTGGTTCTGTCTTTGTGGGCACCCTGCTGATACCTACTGTCCAGGCCACAGCAGCCAGCTCCTGTGGAAATGTATCCAGCCTGAGTCAGGACAGGAGGAGCAGGAGAGAAAGAGAGTAATCCTCAGGAACTATCCAAACGCTGGGGGGTTCATAAGAATTTGTCCTGAAGCTAGGAATAGGAGAAGGCTTTTTAGCCCCTCGAGCTTGTTCCATCATTCAATGAGATCATGGCTGATCTGTGACCTAACTCCATATACCCGCCTTTGCCCCATATCCCTTAATACCTTTGGTTAACAAAAATTTACCCATCTCTGATTTAAAATTAACAATTGACCTCGCATCAATTACCGGTTGTGGAAGTGTTCCAAATCTCCACCACATTTTGCATGTAGTAGTGTTTCCCAACTTCACTCCTGAAAGGTCTGGCTCTAACTTTCAGACTATGCCCCCTAGTCCTAGAATCCACAACCAGCGGAAATAGTTTCTGTCTCTACCCCCTCAGTTCCTCTTAATATCTTGAAAACTTAGATCAAAACTTGTGGTTTAATAGCTGTGTAAAATAGCAAAGGTCATGTGACTAGACAGGAACACTGATTTAATGCAGCATCTAACTGAGGAAAATTCAAAGCAGAAAAATCTGCATCAGTGGAACTTGTAGCACCATAAGTTTTTTGAGATTAAGATTTTAAAAATTCCTTCCTAATAACAAGAATGGACTAGCAAAAACACATTAACTGCGACACAAACTGAGCTTCAAGCCAGTTTTATTGCATATAACCTAGAAATTATGCCATGTGATATTAGCAAATGACTGCTTATACATTTGTATGAAATTTAGATGTTAGTCTGGATGTAGCACTCTCCTCTTGATCGAGAAGATCGTGGATTCAAGCCCCACTTCAGAGATTTGAGCCCATAGTCTGGGCTCGAACTTCATTGCAGTGCTTGAGGGAGTGCTGCACTGTAAGAGGTGCCTCCTTTCGAATGAAGTGTTCAACTGAGCCTCTGCCTGCCCTCTAAGGTGGGCGTAAAAGATCCCACGGCACCATTTGAAGAGCAGGGGAGTTCTGCCTGGTGTCCTGGCCAATATTTATCATTCAACCAACATCAGTAAAACACATCAACAGTCATTCATCTTGATGCTGTTTGTGGGACCTTGCAGTGCACAAACAGGTGCATTTTGCTACAGAACACCAGTGATTACACTTCAAAGTCATTAACTGTAAAGCGCTTTGTAACATCCTGAGGACATGAAAGTTGTTATAGAAATGCAAGTTCTTTCCTTCCTTTTTCATTCATTTAGTCCTCCAAAGGATGTAATACTCAAGTAGGACGCAGATTCCAGTGAGTGACAGATCTCCTGGGACGTGAATCCTTCACATTCTGGTATGGCAACGGTGGGAGTGGCTGGTTAGTGTGCTTCTTCCTGTGGGGGTGCTGTCAGTTGAGAATTTCACAGGGAGCCAGACTTCGTTCTTAAGTCGCCTCCTTGTCACAAGTAAACCGCCAATAAAATTCAAGACCAGTGAAGGTGGGAGACTCCAAGGTGGGACAGGATAAGCTGCGAGAGGATTCAAATAGTCAAATAGTCAAACAGGCCACAGATGAAATTCAATGCCGAGAAATGCAAAGTGCTTCACATGGGGACAAAAAAAAAATCCAGGAAGGTACTTTTATTTAAATGAGAAGAAAGTGCACAGAAGGAATCACAGACTATATGGAGGACAACCCTTCAAACACCCAAGGGGATGGATGGTTGGGAGAGCCGTGTATGGAGCTGCTTCCTATTGAGAGAGCAAAGATCTGACAAGGTGGAGAATTTCTCAGGATGTTCCAAGCCTTGCTGTGCTCAAACCCAGCAGAATATCGGAACTAGGAAGAGGAAGCATCATCTGTCAGAAAATCCAATTGCCAACATAAATCTGCCGAAGATGTAGTCATCCATGCTGAATGAAACTGAAACTTGCAAAAAGCAGCTGTGGCAGTTTGGAATGACCTTTCACCAAAACACTGGGTGTCCTTCCAGCAAAAGCCATTGTGCAAGTCTCTGCTCAGGTCCCAGGTGTCCCTGACTTCCGATACATTGGGTGAACAGCTGATGTATCCAGCTAACGCACTTTGTGTGTTAAAAAGCAAAGGGGCTCAGTGAACATCGATAAACTGCAAGGTGCCGGTTACGATCAAATTGGAGAACAGGCAGACAATCAGATTAAATAAACTACTGACAGAAAGAAATCTGGGTGAGGTGCCAGAACTGCTCGACCCCACTGCCAGAAACACACGGGGCTGATCATGCGCCTGCACCTCATTACTGCTGCAGCGAAAGGGACTTGCATTTATATCGCGCCTTTCATGACCTAATGACAACGCAAAGTGCTTTACAGCCAATAGATTAGTTTTGAAGTGTTGTCATTGTTGTAATGTAGGAAATGCGGCAGTCAGTTTACATACAGCAAGATCCCACAAACTTTAATGAGATAATGACCGGATCATCTGTTTTTAGTGATGTTGATTGAGGGATAAATATTGTCCAGGGCATTGGGGACAACTCCCTTGCTCCTCTTAGTGCCATGGGATCGTTTACATCCACGCGCGAGAGCAGGTGGGGCCTCGGTTTAACGACTCATCCGAAAGATAGCATCTCTGACAGTGCAGCACTCCCCGAGTGTCACCCTAGATTATGGGCTTGCATCTCTAGAGTGGGACTCGAACCGACAACCTGCTGACTCGGAGACGAGAGTATGGACGCTGGGTGAGGACAGGGCTGGATTTGGGTGCACCACTCCCTTCGTTGAATAGCCTGGCTATTTGATATCTGGGCTCACAGATTCTTTGAAGCTGTGACTCCACAAGAATCAGCTTTCAGAAGAGGAGGAACCTCAAGGCTAGCACAATTTGTTGGAAAGCCAGCATAAGGGTGTAAATACACTTTTTTTCAATCTTGGGATGTGGATGTCGCTAGCAAGTCTAAAATTTATTGCCCATCCCTCATTGCCCTGAGAAAGTTGGATACAACTGAGTGGCTTGCTAGGCTACTTCAGAGGGCAGCTAAGAGACAACCATGTTGGTGTGAGACTGGAGTCATATAGGCCAGATTAGATAAGGACGGCAGGTTTCCTTCCCTAAAGGACATTAATGAACCTTTTTGGTTTTTACGACAATCTGACAGCTTCATGATCACTTTTACTGGTACCGGCTTTTTATTTCCAGATTTTAAAAAATTAAATTAAAATTGGGATTTGAACTCATTGTTTCTGGACTAATAATCCAGAAATCATCAGTACATGACCTTACCCAAATATGTGAAAGCCTCTCCCTTTGTGTTAATGCAGCCTTCAAGTATAGGCTCCATGGCCCTGACAGAAGGAGCACTTAGTCAACACGACCTAATCCGAGTGGTGTACAGTGACCTTCACCCTCAGAGGGAGAACTTCACAGCACAAAACAGGTAAGTTAAGCACCACACAAACTGGGCCTTCAGTTCTGGGCCTGTGTCTCTGTGGCTTGACAGTGAGTGTGTGCATTCAGCTTGTCCGCTAACTTTCTTGATCTTATTTTTGTTCATCCTATTTGCTCGCTGTGTTCCTTCTGTGCCCTGGCTCTGCTCCCCCGGCTCTGCCCCCCAGCTCCATTTCCCCCCACCCCCCCAGCTGTGCCCCTCACTCTGCACCTCTCTTTCCAGAGGGTGGCAAATGGCCTAATTCTAGATCTGTGCCAGTGCAGTATGTGTAAGAGAGTGAACTGAGGTATCTCTCCTCTTTTCATTGAGCATCACTCTAGATATGATGTAATCAGATCCATAGAGTGGCATAATGAGTTGAACCCTGGCCTTTCATACCTCAGACGTTGGTTCTCAAATTCTGGACATTGAAATTCTGCTCTGTCTGTTGCCTGTAAGGGTTCCATATGATACGATTTTAGCAGTCTCAGTCCACTGCTCAGTTCTACAGCACCTAAAACCTTTAACAATACCATGAATAGCACTGTGGGAGCACCTTCACCACATGGACTGCCAACATCAAAGAGAAGACCCAGCAACATCTTCTCAAGGACCACTAGGGATGGGCAATAAATGACGGCCTTGCCAGAGACGCCCATATCCTGAGTGGTTTTTTTTTTAAGTACAAAATTGCCCTACTTTGCTACTAAGTTGATGACTTTGCTCGGACAGCCGCAGCTTGGCTGGTTTGTGAAAAGGAAATGTCTTACCAGCCGATGGGTGCCAGGTTGGTGTGGTAGAAGTGCCAATGTGCAGATTGTATTGCTGCATCGCGGTAATTCTTAATATTCCCCCTGCCCATTGGTGAGGTTTTGCCTTTGCCAGTCTTTGCTTCACAATCGGCACAATCCTAAAGTCCTGCGGTAACTGGCTCTGGGAGTGACACAATACTGTTGCATAAAATGTGTGAGACAAGTTTCAGGAGCCTATTGAAGGAATGCTTCATTGTGCAAGTGGCCTTATCTTTATACCATGAAGTAGTTTATCCAGATACATAAAGTTCTATGATGTATTTTCCAGGTTTGAAGTGCTGAGATTCCTCATGTTGTGCTATAATTCTGCAGTGGTCTGCATGCCCAACTCTTCCTATCGCTCCCTGTGTAGTGTGTGCTCGAGGTAAGTGTTGCTTCGAAAAGTACAATTAGCACCAATAGTGGGGATCAAGGTTTATTTTAAAGCTTAATTCTTTAAGTGTTTTTTTATAAATTGTCATTTGGTTAATGAGGCATGTAACCCCGCTCTTTTGCATGGGTGCAGCCGTGTACATTGGACAGAGAGAGTGAAAACAGAGAAGCTGAGTTATACCTTTTAAACAGAATAGGAGAGAAGACAAAGACACTATCGCAGCTGTGCAGTCAAGTCGAGCTGCACTAAAGCATCCTGTACCCATCATCATCATCATCATCATAGGCAGTCCCTCAGAATCGAGGAAGACTTGCTTCCACTCTAAAATTGAGTTCTCGGGTGGCTGTACAGTCTAATGCGGGAATTGCAGTCTCTGTCACAGGTGAGGCAGACAGTGGTTGAAAGAAAGGGTGGTTGGAGAGCCTGGTTTGCCGCACGCTCCTTCTGCTGTCTGCGCTTGATTTCTGCACGCTCTCGGGGACGAGACTCGAGGTGCTCAGCGCCCTCCCGGATGATCCATTTTGAGCGATCTTGGGCCAGAGATTCCCAGGTGTCGGTGGGGATATTGCACTTTATCAAGGAAGCTTTGAGGGTGTCCTTGAAACGTTTTCTCTACCCACCTGAGGCTCGCTTGCCGTGTAGGAGTTCCGAGTAGACCTCATGCGTAGGGAAATGCATGTCGGGCATGCGGACGATGTTGCCTGCCCAACGGAGCTGGTCGAGCGTGATCGAGCTGGGGATGTTGGCCTGGGCGAGAGCACTGACGTTGGTGCACCCATGCTCCCAGTGGATTTCCAGGATCTTGTGGAGGCAGCGTTGGTGGTACTTCTCCAGCGCTTTGCGATGTCTGCTGTATGTGATCCTGTACCCAGGGGCGTGACAGAAAGCAAAAGATGAAGTTTTCGCCTCTGATCTGTCCGAAACAGTACCGAAACGGCTCTCATCAAAGTCACAAATGACATTCTTTGTGACTGTGCTAAAGGGAAATTATCCCTCCTTGTCCTTCTTGACTTGTCTGCAGCCTTTGACACGGTTGATCACTCTATCTCCTTCTCCAACGCTTCTCCTCTGTCATCCAGTTGGGTGGGACTTCACTCGCCTGGTTCCATTCTTATCTATCTAATCATAGCCAGAGAATCACCTGCAACGGCTTCTCTTCCCGCCCCGCATCGTTACCTCTGGTGTCCCCGAGGATCTAGCCTTGGCCCCCTCCTGTTTCTCATTTATATGTTGCCCCTTGACGACATCATCCAGAAACAGTGTCAATTTCCACAAGTACGCCAGCTCTACCTCACTACCACTTCTCTCGGCCCCTCAACCATCTCTGAATTGTCAGACTGCTTCTCCAACATCCAGCTCTGGATGAGCAAAAATTTTCTCCAATTGAATATTAGGAAAACCGAAGCCATTGTTTTCGGTCCCAGCCACAAACTCCGTTCCCTAGCCACTGACTCCATCCCTCTCCCCAACTTCTGTCTGAACCTGACCAGACTGTTTGCAACCTTAGTGTTATATTTAACCCTGAAAATGAGCTTTCGACCGGATAACTAAGACCGCCTATTTCCACCTCCGTAACATTGCCCGTCTCTACCCTTGCCTCAGCTCATCCGCTGCTGAAGCCCTCATCCATGCCTTTGTTACCTCTAGACTTCACTATTCCAACACACTCCTGGCTGGCCTCCCACATTCTACCCTACATAAACTAGAGATGATCCTCGATTTCAAAATTCTCAGCTTTATTTTCAAATCCCTCCATGGCCTCGCCCCCTCCCTATTTCTGTAATCTCCTCCAGCCTCACAAACCCCCAAGATATCTGCGCTCCTTTAATTCTGCCCTCTTGAGTATCCCTGATTATAATCGCTCAACAATCGGTGGCCATGTCTTCTGTTGCCTAGGCCCCAAGCTCTGAAACTCCCTACCTAAACCTCTCTGCATCTCTACCTCTCTCTCCTCTTTCAAGACGCTCCTTAAAACCTACCTCTTTGACCAAGCTTTTGATCACCTGCGCTAATTTCTACTTATGCGGCTCGATGTCAACTTTTTTTAACTCATAATACTCCTGTGAAGCACCTTGGGACGTTTCACTACTTAAAGGCGATATATAAATACAAGTTGTTGTCAGTGGGGAAATGAAACGAGCTGCTGCCGATGATGTTCCCTCACAGAGTGCCGACTCCCTGGACCTGTGAGAGAACAACACCGGCAGCAGCGGGTGTAAAACAGCAAGCAGCCCGCACCCAGCAGAGAGTGCAGACTCCCTGGACCTGTGAGGGAACAACACCGGCAGCAATGGGTATAAAACAGCGAGCAGCCCGGACCCAGCAGAGAGCAGCACGAGCAGGTAAGAGAGAACGACAAAGGAGAACAGGGTGATGACATTCAACGTCACAGAAAGGCAGAGAAATGATTGGTTGGTGAGGTTTCCTCTCTTTTCCTTTCTTGCTTTAAATGAAGGGCCTTACATTAGGGTCTGGGATTAATAATTAAAAACTAAATCTAATTAATTAAATACATTAGAGATGGCAGGACAGGCGATGTGTTACTGCTGTTGCATGTGGGAGCTGGTTGGACCCCATTGAGATCCACAGCGACCAAATCTGCAGCAAGTGTCTGCGGCTTGAGGAACTTCAGCTCCGTGCTGATGAGCTGGAGTCTGAGCTGCAGACACTGCGACACATCAGGGAGGGGGAGAGTTACCTGGACGCTGTGTTCCAGGGGATAGTCACGCCACTTAGATTAATTCATTCAAATTTGCTTCGTGGTCAGGGACAGGAGGGCGTGACTATGAGTGAGGAAGATATGGGGACCCAGGAGGTAGTGCTGGAGGAACCTCGGCCCTTGCTCTTGTCCAACAGGTTCGAGGCTCTTACTCCCTGTGTGGATGAGAGCAGAGACTGCAGGGAGGATGAGCAAACTGACCACAGTACTGTGGTACAGGGGACCATTCAAGTGAGGGGAATAAAACGAAACATTATAGTGGTAGGGGACAGTATCATTCGGGGTATAGATACTGTTCTCTGCAGCCAAGAGCGTGAGTTCCGAAGGCTGTGTTGCTTGCCCAGTGCCAGGGTTAAGGACATCTCCTCAGGGCTGGAGAGGAACTTGGAGTGGGAGGGGTAAGATCCAGTTGTCGTGGTCCACGTGGGTACCAACATCATAGCTAGGACAAAGAAAGAGGTTCTGCTGAGGGATTATGAGCAGCTAGGGGCCAAATTAAAAAGCAGAACCACAAAGGAGGTAATCTCTGAATTACTACCTGAGCCACGAGCAAATTTGCATAGGGTAAATAAGATCAGAGAGTTAAACACGTAGCTCAAAGCTGGGTGTGGGAGAAATGGGTTTTGGTTCGTAGGACACTGGCACCAGTACTGGGGTAAGAGAGAGCTGTTCCATTCGGACGAACTCCACTTAGACCATGCTGGGATTAGAGTCCTGGCAAATCAAATAACTTGGACTGTAGAGAGGGCTTTAAACTAATTAGTCGGGGGGAGGATTCAGGTGAGTGAAAATTTAAAAAGTCAAAGAACAAGGAGAAGGCAATAGATCAGGGTAGCACTAGGGGAAATAAAAACCAGAGCAAGCCAGGAAGGGACAGAGTATATAAACATAAAGGTCAATCAGAAAGTGGGGTCAAAGCAGGAAAAAATGCTAAACAAATTTAAAAGCTCTTTATCTGAATGCACGTAGCATTCGTAATAAAATAGATGAGTTGACGGCACAAATAGATACAAATGGGTATGCTCTGATAGCTATTACAGAGACGTGGTTGCAAGGTGGCCAGGACTGGGAACAAAATATTCAGGGGTATTTGACAATTCGGAAGGACAGATAGAAAGGAAAAGGAGGTGGGGTAGCACTGTTGTTAAAGGATGGGATTAGTGCGTCAGTGAGAAACGATAATGGCTCAGAGGATCAAGATGTAGAATCAGTTTGGTGGAGATAAGGAATAATAAGGGGAAAAAGTCGCTGGTGGGCGTAGTCTATAGGCCCCCTAGCAGTAGCTACACTGTTGGATGGAGTATAAATCAAGAAATAATGCAGGCTTGTAATAAAGGAACGGCAATAATCATGGACAATTTTAACCTTCATATTGATTGGACCAAGTAAATTGGCCAGAGCAGCCTTGAGGAAGAGTTCATAGAAACATAGGAAATAGGTGCAGGAGTAGGCCATTCGGCCCTTCAAGCCTGCACCACCATTCAATATGGTCATGGCTGATCATGCAACTTCAATCCCCCTTTCCTGCTTTCTCTCCGTACCCCTTGATCCCTTTAGCCATATGGGCCACATCTAATTCCCTTTTGAATATATCTAACGAACTGGCCTCAACAACTTTCTGTGGAAGAGAATTCCACAGATTCACAATTCTCTGAGTGAAGAAGTTTCTCCTTATCTCGGTCCTAAATGGCTTACCCCTTATCCTTCGACTGTGACCTCTGGTTCTGGACTTCCCCGACATCGGGAACATTCTTCCTGCATCTAACCTGTCCAATCCCGTCAGAATTTTATATGTTTCTATGAGATCCCCTCTCATTCTTCTAAACTCGAGTGAATACAGGCCCAGTCGATCCAGTCTTTCTTCATGTGTCAGTCCTGCCAGCCCAGGAATCAGTCTGGTGAACCTTCACTGCACTCCCTCAATAGCAAGAACGTCCTTCCTCAGATTAGGAGACCAAAACTGCACACAATATTCAAGGTGTGGCCTCACCAAGGCCTTGTACAACTGCAGTAAGACCTTCCTGCTCCTATACACAAATCCTCTCGCTATGAAGGCCAACATACCATTTGCCGCCTTCACCGCCTGCTGTACTTGCATGCCAACTTTCAATGACTGATGTACCATGACACCCAGGTCTTGTTGCACCTCCTCTTTTCCTAATCTGTCACCATTCAGATCATAGAGTGTATCCGGGATAGTTTCCTTGAACAGTACGTTGCAGAACCAACCAGGGAGCAGACTATCTTAAATCTGATACTGTGTAATGAGACAGGATTAATAAATGATCTCATAGTAAAGGATCCTCTAGGAATGAGTGACCATAACATGATTAAATTTCAAATTCAGTTGGAGGGTGAGAAAGTTGGATCTGAAACCAATGTCCTAAGCTTAAATAAAGGAGACTACAAAGGTATGAGGGCAGAGTTGGCAAAAGTAGACTGAGAAAATAGATGAAAGTATGGGACGGTTGATGAGCAGTGGCAGACATTTAAGGAGATATTTCATAACTCGCAACAAAAATATATCCCAGTGAGAAAGAAAGACTAAGAGAAGGGATAACCATCCATGGCTAACTAAGGAAATATCAAATTGAAAACAAAGGCATACAATGTGGCCAAGACTAATGGGAGGCCAGAGGATTGTGAAACTTTTAAAAGCCAGCAAAGGGCGCCTAATAAAACGATAGAGGGGGAAGATAGATTATGAAAGTAAACTAACACGAAATATAAAAACAGATAGTAAGAGTTTCTACATAAAAAGGAAAAGAGTGGTTAAAGTAAATGTTGGTCCCCTAGAGGATGAGACCGGGGAATTAATAATGGAGAACAGGGAAATGGCAGTGTGTTGAACAAATATTTTGTATTGGTCTTCACGGTAGAAGACACTAAAAGATCCCAATAGTGGATAATCAAGGGGCTATAAGGAGGGAGGAACTTAATACAATCAGTATCACTAATGAAGTCCAAAATCGGGAGTTCCAGAATCAGGACTCCGGACCAATTGGTGGCAGGGTTGTCTGGAATCCGTAATATGTACCGGAATCCATACCCGCCGACCTCAAGGTCCAGCCGCTGCCTGACCTCGGGCCTCGCCTCGCTGCGCTTACCTCAGGACCACCACACCCAACCAGCTCCTCGGCGACGGGACGGGACTGCCCCTCCCCCCCCCCCCCCCCAACCACCAAATATTTCCTCGGCTGCGGGGCCTGACCGACGACCTCATCGACGGGGCCAGCGGCCCGAACATCTCCTTGGTGAGCACCCCCACCCCCCTTTCTGATGCTCCGAAATCTGGGAATACCCGAACCCGGGCTCAGGTGTTTTCAGATTTCGGGTGATGTCAGAAAGACGTTCCAAAGTCCGGAAAAACGCAGAATCCAGAACGGCCTCGGTCCTGAGGGTTCTTAATTCTGGACACTGCACCTGTAGTACTTGGTAAAATAATGGGACTAAAGGCAGACAAGTCCCCTGGACCTGATGGCTTGCATTCTAGGGTCTTAAAAGAGGTGACTGCAGAGATAGAGGATGCATTGGTTGTAATCTACCAAAGTTTCCTGGATTCTAGGGCAGTCCCGGAGGATTGGAAAACCGCAAATGTAACGCCCTATTTAAAAACGGAGGCAGACAAAAAGCAGGAAACTATAGACCAGTTAGTCTAACATCTGTCGTTGGGAAAATGCTGGAGTACATTATTAAGGAAGCAGTAGCGGGACATTGAATTTTGCTTTTCCAAATCAAGCAGAGTCAGCATGGCCCCGATCTCACCGCTCCTGCTGCACCCGCCCACGTGCTGACGTCACTCTTCGCTGCCGTTGCCCTCCTGCACCAGCTCGCATTGTACCTTGCAGTGGCTTGCCTCCACGCTGCTCCATGTCCGCCACTTGACGCTCCTTTTATGGCTCCTTTTCCGTTTGGCAAACAGTGACTAGTGGGGTGCCGCAGGAAATGGTGCTGGGGCCTCAACTATTTACAATCTATATTAATGACTTGGATGAAGGGACCGAGTGTAATGTAGCCAAGTTTGCTGACGCTACAAAGATGGGTGGGAAAGCAAATTGTGAGGAGGACACAAAAAATCTGCAAAGGGATATAGACAGGCTAAGTGAGTGGACAAAAAATTGGCAGAATGGAGTATAATGTGGGAAAATGTGAGGTTATCCACTTTGGCAGAAAAAATAGAAAAGCAAATTATAATTTAAATGGAGAAAAATTGCAAAGTGCTGCAGTACAGAGGGACCTGGGGGTCCTTGTGCATGAAACACAAAAAGTTAGTATGCAGGTACAGCAAGTAATCAGGAAGGCAAATGGAATGTTGGCCTTTATTGCAAGGGGGATAGAGTATAAAAGCAGAGAAGTCCTGCTACAACTGGAGTACTGCGTACAGTTTTGGTCTCCGTATTTAAGAAAGGATATACTTGCATTGGAGGCTGTTCAGAGAAATGTCACTAGGTTGATTCTAGAGATGAGGGGGTTGACTTATGAAGATAGGTTGAGCAGGATGGAGTTCAGAAGAATGAGAGGTGATCTTATTGAAACATATAAGATAATGAGGGGGCTCGACAAGTTGGCTGCAGAGAGGATATTTCCACTCATAGGGGAAACTAAAACTAGGGGACATAGTCTCAGAATAAGGGGCCGCCCATTTAAAACTAAAATGAGGAGGAATTTCTTCTGAGGGTTGTAAATCTATGGAATTCTCTGCCCCAGAGAGCTGTGGAGGCTGGGTCATTGAATCTATTTAAGGCGGAGATACAGATTTTTAAGCGATAAGGGAATAAAAGCTTATGAGGAGCGGGCAGGGAAGTGGAGCTGAGTCCATGATGAGATCAATCATGATTTTATTGAATGGTGGAGCAGGCTCAAGGGGCCAAATGGCCTACTCGTGCTCCTATTTGTTATGTTCTTATGAAACGAACAGTGCATTATCCTCTTTTGCCTTTAAAAGAAAGAACAAACTTTCATTTATAGAGTGCCTTTTACAACCTCAGGAAGTTCCAAAGCACATTACAATTAAGTACTTTTGAAGTGTAGTCACTGTTGTAATGTTGGAAATGCAGCAGCCAATTTGCGCACAGCAAGCTCCCACAAACAGCAATATGATAATTACCAGATTCTGTTTTTAATGATGTTCAATGTTCTTCGAATAATACCATGGGATCTTTTACATCCATCCGAGAAGGCAGATAGAATCTCAGTTTGACGTCTCATCTGAAAGACGGCACCTTCAACAGTGCAGCACCCATTTAGTACTGGCTAGATTATGTGCTCAAATCTCTCGAGTGGGACTTGAACTCACGACCTTCTGACTCAGAGACAAGAGTGCTACCAACTGAGCTGACACGGTTGGTCGAATTTGATGCCCCTTCTCCAGGCCCCCGTTTCGATTTGTTGCTCTGGTGCATTCTGGTTCGACATACAACATTAGATTTTCAAAATGATTGTGGAGGAGAATAACAGATATAAGCTTTATCTTCAGAAGTGAAATATCAGGGAAATTAAATTTCCATCTAATTTTTGTGTGGAATACAAGGAGCAGAGGGGTGCATTGAGATAAATACTCAGTATTACTGCAGGGCAAAGCACACAAGTTCAGAGTCCTGCAATACTGTTTTGGTGGGTTTGTGTCGGTGAGTGGTGCAGTCCCTTTGTCCCAGCCGCGCCGACCCCCCCCTCCCTCTCCAACCTCCCCGACCTCCCCCCCCCCCCCCCCCTCTCCGGCCGCCCCGACCCCCCCCCCTCTCCAGCCTCCCCGACCCCCCCCCTCTCCAGCCTCCCCGACCCCCCCCCGCCCTCTCCGGCCTCCCCGACCCCCCCCCCCCTCTCCGGCCGCCCTGACCCCCCCCCCCCCCCCTTCTCCGGCCTCCCCGACTCCAGCCGCCCCGACCACCCCCCCCCCCCTCTCCGGCCGCCCCGACCCCCCCACCCCTCCTCCGGTCGCCCCGACTCCCCGTCCCCCCCTCTCCGGCCACCCCGTTTCCCCCCACCCCCCCCCCCCACACACCTCCAGCCACCCCGACCCGGCCACTCCGCACCCCCCCCCCCCTGTTGGTGAGTCACTGAGACACAGCAGATCTCATTTCGCTCTGCCATGAATATTTGACCGACTTCAGGACAAGTGCCAATCAGTGATGGTGCGATATCTGAACTGGCTGCTGTCGGACTGGATTTGCCTCATTGATTTCCCCCACCCCCCAGCATCATGGGTTTCTTACTTAACCCCACTGAGGAGGCAGGAACTGGGAATTTAGTGATGACCTGCTACTCCCTGCGCCCTATGGAGGGTGGCGGGAGCGATGGATGGAATGAGGAAAGGGTAGGGGAATGGGACTGAGGGGAGAGATCTGAGAGAGGGGGCACAGGAGTGAAGGGGGAATAGCCTCCCTCTGTGCTGTAAAGTTGTGTGATTCTTTGCGAGTACTGCCAGTTGTGAACCCAGACTGTTTGAAGCACACCCCAGCTGAGATCAACAAACTGAGCAAACACTGCAGTTGGAGCACTCCCAGTCTAAGCCGTCAGGCTCAGCTACACGCTGGGTAAACCTGACTGGTTTTTGGAGATCCTTTTGACCTGCCTTTATACAAATATTAACTGAACTTTGCCTTTCATGTAGTGTTGTCAGATTAAAGTTCTGCATTCAATAACCACAACTGAGATAATCTGTTGTAGCAGAGTAAGATGCTGTTTACTAATACCTGGCTGTTCTCTACCAATAGGTTGTGTATTACTGGGTTTCCACGACAACGGCAGAAGTTGTGGAGCGAGACTTGTGGTCGGGTGGTGCTGGACCCGGAGTTTATGGTGCAGATGCTGACAGGTGTCTATCATACAATGTGAGTAGGATGGGATGAGATGGGTACTGTCAGATACCGTCTGTTTACTTAACCTGATTACTGTAATTGCCATCAGTAAATCTATTAAGTCAAGTCATTTCTCAGGTAACTTGTGTGTTAGCTGTCAAACTCTGACATTACTATGTGGCAGTTTCCATGTTGCTGCATGGACTGTAAACATGGGGTCAGATCATAGGTCCAACTCCTCGGCCCTCCGAAGCCCCCAGCAACTGCGCTCCCACTCCTGAATGGCACTGTCCTGCCTTGCACTTTCCTTCCATCAGTCCCAGCAAGATCTCATCCAGCTTGACTTGCCGTGCTCCAAGCTGCTTCCCCTCACGGTTGCTGCGTCAAGCGCTGTCGATGTTGCACTGCCGTGACAGTATTACCATTACCTCTGGTGTCCCCCAGGATCTATTCTTGGTCCATCCTGTTTCTCATCTACATGCTGCCCCTCGGTGACACAGGATCAGATTGCATGTGTACAGTGATGACACGCAGCTCTACCTCCCCACCACCTTTCTCACTCCTTCCACTGCCTGTAGTTGAGGGGTTGTGTGGATTTGTGATGTGAGGGTGGGGAAATGGAGCGCAGGGAGGAGTTTAAGTTGACAGTGATTCACGCTGCCAGTAATCGAAGTGTTCTTGAAGTTTTCCTCCTTTTTATTTTTCCACAGATACAATGGAGAATGGGAACTGGGCCAGGAGGCGCTGGAGGATCTCGTGTATCGGGCACAGTTAGAGCTGTACTCACAGCCGCTGCTGGTAAATCAGTTACTGCGTTCAAAACTCGCTGGCTATATCCATACCTCCCAGCCCTCCCCCCACGGGTGGTACAGTACTCTGTGTTACACTCATATAGTAATGTCAGTTTAAGAGGGGAAATCTAGATACAAGCAGGTGATTGTGTGGTACTAATCTGATGTTCAGTCATGTGTCTTGGTGCGATATTGATGCAATGCAGTTCCTTGTTGAAGTATTTGCTCTGTTCCCACCTTGACTTTGGATTTGTTGTCTACAGGTTGCTAATGCAATGAAGAGCTCGTTGCCCTTCGATGCTCCTGATGTTTCGAAAGTGGGTCGGAAGTGTTTGCAGGTGGAGGTCACGCCAACGGTACCCAGGATATCTCGTACCGCCATTACCACTGCGTCAATACGAAGGCACCGCTGGAAGAGAGAAGGTAAGCAGATGGGAAAATCCTCCCCTTTGATCTTCGAGCTACTTCGGTTCCAAAACATTAGTTCCTCAACATGCAGTTGTTTCCTGCAGTCTGTCTTGTATTATATCAAAAAATGGTAATGCTATGCTGTTGCTCTTAATTACCCCAAACTCCACTTGTTTCAATTAAAAAATAAAACACCTACCAAATATCACGCAGTCTCAGGCCCCCCCACCACTTGCCCGTGTGGGCCCCAGCGCGGCGTCTCCTCGGGCCGACCAACCCCTCGGACTGAACGAGGTTGCGCTCGGATCTGCAGGTTTGGCTCTGTCTGGTGCCAGCATTACCATTGTTCTGAGCTCTGTCGACTTTACCCGTTGCTGTCTGCTCTGTTGTCTGTACTGTGTAATCCTCTTGCTCTCTTTTCCCTGTGGCCTACAGGCCCTGCTGGATGGGAGAAAACACTAAATGTCTTGTGTTGAATCCCAGATTGTGTAGACCTCACAATTGATGCTGAGTCAAACGACCCCACCTCCCTAACCCGTGACTCATCTGAATTGGCCGGAGAGCACGAGAGAAACGCGGCAGGGACGCGAAAATCCCCCAGGCGCAGTCAGCAGGAACCGGCATCCATGGCAACGGAAGAGGGTAGGCCAGAGATGAGGAGGCAGAAATCAGTGAGGATGCTGGAAGACAGCCGTGGCTCTCTGTCCCCAAGCAGGGCCTCTTTCCAGCCCAGTGCCTATCTCCACTATCCCAGGGTGTATTAACACATTCCCCCTATGCTAGCAGCAGGTCAGGTAGTATCATTCTTGTATTGTGCTGTGCTGGCCGGTTCCCCTGTTTACAAACACGTGCACTCTGCTGCTGTGATGTAAAAGCATGGCGAAGGGTGATTCAACATGCAGTTTCAAAGGCTCACTGACCAGGCTGTACTCGTCGTCTGCCACTCGCATGTTCTCCCTCCTGCAACTTACCCCGCACCATGCCTGTTCATCTGAGGTGCCCTTGGATTGCTAAGATTATTTCCCCACCCCTGGCTTTCCATTGTGGTTCTTCACACCTTGACATCAATGCTGTTGCTTTCTCATTCGCAACAAGAAATTGCAGCAAAATTACAGGGAACACTTGGTTCAAACATAACCCTAATCTTGGAAATACTGAATGGAGCCAGTGGGCTCCCCCGACCTCTCAATCCTAAACAGTTCCTACTGTCACTTTCCTGCGCTTCCTCTCTCTCTCTCTCTCTCTCCTCTCTCTCAACCTCCCACACGCACGTCAGCGATCTTTTCCTTCCCTGCGCGCGCCCTTGGCCCCGCGCGCCCTCGGCCCCTCGCCCTCAGCCCCGCGCGCCCTCGGCCCCGCCCGCCCAGCCTCCCCTTCCCCCCTCCCCCCCCCCCCCCCCCCCCGCGCGCCCGGCCTCCCCTCCCCCCCTCTCTCTCTGCCTCTCCCCCGCTGCAATCATTTCCCGCTCCCGTCCCTCTCTACTCAAGCTTGATTATAGTTCCAGAAACAATGGACCTCTCTATTTCCTTAGCCAGACTCCTGTATGAGCCCAGGCAATAATTATTGACATGGAATTCAACTGGAAGGTGGGTTGGGGAGGGTTGGTTTCATAGCCTGCCCTCACCCAGAAACCACACACATACTATCTAGCAAGGGTGATTGAACAGTGATCAGAAGCAGGTACTCAGGCTGATTTCCCCTCTCTCAACCAAGGTGTCCCTAGACAGTGATCAGGAGCAAGAACGCTGGTTGATTTCCCCTCTCTCTAACCAAGGTGTCACTGGACAGTGATCAGGAGCAAGAAACCTGGCTGATTTCCCCTCTCTCTAACCCATGAGTTATTGGAGAGTAATCAGGAATAGGAACCCTGGTTGATTTTACCTCTCTTTAATCCAGGGGTCAATACGCAGAGCCGGTCAATGATTGGACAATACACACAGGAGGTCAATGGTTGGGCAATGCACAGAGCAGGTCAATAATTGGGCAATGCACAGAGCAGGTCAATAATTGGACAATACACACAGGAGGTCAATGGTTGGGCAATGCACAGAGCAGGTCAATGATTGGACAATACACACAGGAGGTCAACGGTTAGACAATGCACGGTGCAGGTCAATGGTTGGGCAATGCACAGAGCAGGTCGATGGTTGGGCAATGCACAGAGCAGGTCGATGGTTGGGCAATGCACAGAGCAGGTCGATGGTTGGGCAATACACACAGGAGGTCAACGGTTAGACAATGCACGGTGCAGGTCAATGGTTGGGCAATGCACAGAGCAGGTCAATAATTGGGCAATGTACAGAGCAGGTCAATAATTGGACAATACACACAGGAGGTCAATGGTTGGGCAATGCACAGAGCAGGTCAATGATTGGACAATACACACAGGAGGTCAACGGTTAGACAATGCACGGTGCAGGTCAATGGTTGGGCAATGTACAGAGCAGGTCGATGGTTGGGCAATGCACAGAGCAGGTCGATGGTTGGGCAATGCACAGAGCAGGTCAATGGTTGGGCAATGCACAGAGCAGGTCAATGGTTGGACAATACACACAGGAGGTCAACGGTTAGACAATGCACGGTGCAGGTTGATGGTTGGGCAATGCACAGCGCAGGTCGATGGTTGGGCAATGCACAGAGCAGGTCGATGGTTGGGCAATGCACAGAGCAGGTCAATGGTTGGGCAATGCACAGAGCAGGTCGATGGTTGGGCAATGCACAGAGCAGGTCGATGTTTGGGCAATGCACAGAGCAGGTCGATGGTTGGGCAATGCACAGAGCAGGTCGATGGTTGGGCAATGCACAGAGCAGGTCGATGGTTGGGCAATGCACAGAGCAGGTCGATGGTTGGGCAATGCACAGAGCAGGTCGATGGTTGGGCAATGCACAGAGAAGTTCAATGGTTAGACAATGCACGGTGCAAGTCAATGGTTCGGCAGTGTACCGAGCAGGTCAATGATTGGACAATGCACCCAGTAGGTTAGTGGTTGGGCAATGCACAGAGCAGGTCAATGGATGGGCAATGCACAGAGCAGGTCAATGGATGGGCAATGCACATAGGTCAGTAGTTGGACAGGTACTCTGGTGCCAACTTCACCCCTCTGCTGCTCTGTGATTGACTTGAGATGGGTTTAAGCTGCTTCCTTGAGTATTTCTTTGGGGAGAGGGCTTCGGATGACTTGGAAATTACACTCAAAAACCTAGGTTTAATTATATTTCTCAGAATTTATTTCAAAATGCCACTGACATTGCTCCTCATTATATAAAAATGGTGATTGGCATCGTTACCTTTGGTGTCCCCCAAGGATCTATCCTTGGTCCCCTCCTAGTTCTCATCTACATGTTGCCCCTTGGCAACATCATCTGAAAACACAGCGTCAATTTCCATGCTGATGACATCCAGCTCTACCTCACCACCACTTCTCTCGGCCCCTCCAGGGTCTCTAAATTGTCAATACTGGTTGTCCGACGTCCAGTTCTGGATGAGCAGAAATTTTCTCCAGTTGAATATTGGGAAGACCGAAGCCATTGTCTTTGGTCCCCACCACAAACTCTGTTCCCTAGAAACTCCCTAACTCCTGTCTGAGGCTGAATCATACTGTTCGCAACCTTGGTGTCATATTTGACCCTGAAATGAGCTTTCAACCACATATCGCCAGCATAACTAAGACCGCCTATTTCCACCTCCATAACATTGCCTGTCTCTGCCCTTGCCTCAGCTCGTCTGCTGCTGAAGCCCCCATCCATGCCTTTGTTACCTCTAGACTTGACTATTCAAACGCACTCCTTGCTGGCCTCCCACATTCTACACTACATAAACTAGTGGTGATCCAAAACCCGGCTGCCCGTATCCTAACTCACACCAAGTCCCGCTCACCCATCACTCCTGTGCTCGCTGATCCACATTGGCTTCTGGTTAAGCAACACCTCGATTTCAAAATTATCATCCTTATTTTCAAATCTCTCCATGGCCTCGCCCCTCCCTATCTCTGGAATCTCCTCCAGCCCCATAACCCCCTAAGATGTCTGCGCTCCTCTACTTCTGCCCTCCTGAGCATCAATGATTGTAATCGCTCAACCATTGCTGGGCGTGCCTTCTGTTGCCTAGGCCCCAAGCTCTGGAATTCCCTGCTTAAACCTCTCCTCCTGTCTACCTCTCGTTCCTCCTTCAAGACATTCTTTAAAACATACTTCTTTGACCAAGCTTTTGGTCACCTGTGCTCATTTCTACTTGCGCAGCTCAGCGTCAAATTTCTATCTCATACTCCTGTGAAGCTCCTTGGGGCGCTATATAAATACAAGTTGTTGTTGTTTAAAAGTAGATGTTACACTGTAGACCTGTGCTGGGAATGATGGAGCAGGAGTGTTTATATATATTTTTTTTCAAGTCCAGCCTGCTGTGGTTTGAATTACTTTACTCTGTGCATTGGGAGTCTGTTGCTGGATGTGGAGGCTGAAGTCTGCACGCTATGGCATTTAATGCTTTGCTGCATGGCTGTGTGTGTGTGTGTCTCTCGCTGTGCTGTGTGCTTCATTTAGACGGTTTGAATGTTGAGCTGCATGGGGAGGATAAGTAACTGGTCAAGGGGTGAACGCTGGATTGCTTTAGCTTAACTTCTCTGAAAGATGGGGCGAAACAATGTCGAAACGAGTGTGTTTGATCAGATGTTAATGCGGTTTTGCAGATTCATTGTCTTGTAGAATTCCGAGACAATCTTAAAATCACGATTTGAGTACGTCTACCGAGTTGAGACTATCTGCACCGCAGTGTAACCCAGAGCTTGAGAGCAAATGTTGTGTTTTTTGTATTTGGGTGCCATGAAAAGTACTGGACATTTGCAAGCAAAACCCTTCAGAAATGCTTATATCTTAACTCCTCTTAAAAGTAGACTGTGTCCTCAACGCCAAAATCATTTCCCTCATTACCTCCATGATGTCACTAAGGCTCTTTAACCTAAGTGTGATTAAATAATGGACTTTATTCCGAGGGGTACACTCGAGAAATGGCCAGCATGGGCTGAGGGAGGAAACACTGCCTCACAAAACCTCCTCCGCTCCTTGGAAAGTGTTACAGATGAAGTGGGTGGTGTAGATTCCTGTGAAATTGTTGATTTGGACTTCCAGAAAACTTTTAATGAGGTTCCACATGAAAGACTTCAAATTAACCTCATGATTAGAGTAAAACAACATATTTGCATTTATATAGCGCCTTTCACGATCTCAGAACGTTCCAAAGAGCTTTACAGCCAATGAAGCACTTTTGAAGTGTAGTCACTGTTGTAATGCAGGAAATGCGGCAGCCAATTTGTGCACAGCAAGCTCCCACAAATAGAAATGGGATAATGACCAGATAATCTGTTTTAGTACAAAAGCAAAAGCGGATGCTGGAATCTGAAATAAAAACAAAAAATGCTGGAAATCTGAGCAGGTCAGGCAGAATCTGTGGAGAGAAAAACAGAGTTAACGTTTCAGGTCGATGACCCTTCGTCAGAACTGGTGAATGTTTGAAAAGAACAGATCTTAAGGAGATCTTAGTGATATTCATTCAAGGAAAAATAGTGCCCAGGACACCAGTGATAACTCCCCTGCTCTTCTTCGAATAGTGCCATGGTATCTTTTACCTGAGAGGCTGATGAGGCCTCATCCAAAAGACGGCACCTCCAACAGTGCAGCGGTCCCTCAGTACTGCATGGAGGTTTCACCCTGGATTATGGGCTCACATCTCTGAAGTGGGAGTTGAACCCACAACCTCTGACTCAAACATGCGACTGCTTAGAAAACAGGGTCAGAGTGCATGTGAGAGGTGTGATGTTAGACTGGAGGAGGGGTTGAGTGAAGTCCTGCAGGTTCAGTGCTTGTACCCCTGTGGTTACTAATCTACATAAACTAACTAACTTGTAAAATGTTCGAATAAGGTTAAAATAGGGAGAGCAGTAGAAACAGGGTGCAGCTAAAGATTTACAGGATGGAGATTTAGCACTGAGAAATCACACGTATTAAAAGTAGATCAAAAAATGGGCACATTCTCATGACGCTTCTCTGCAGCTTCTCTGGGACTTCACTGTTGCTCGATGTGGGAGCAAAACTGGAGCTGTTCAGATGGTGCATACCGAGACCCCTATTAACGCCGAGTGCAGGGCCCCTAGTTCTAGTCTTTACCCAGCAATACTTCTTCAAAGCCTATTCTCGTCTTTTTGCCACCTCACACTGTGGCCTTCAGTGACAAGTCACTGTTCCCTGATTCCCTTTTGGCTCAGTTACCTGGAATGGGACACACCTTGAGGTGCCTGCACCCATGTATACAACTGATACCTGTCATTTCAGCGCCCCTTCACGTGCCTAAATGAGCTTTGTAACTTACTAGTCAATTCCTCAGGGGGAACCCTTGCTCACATTTTCAACCACTCAGTAACCCCCTTCTCAAAACCATTGAAGGACTCTGCCCAGGGAAACCCCACTCACCACTCAGGCGAATCCGAATCTTTCCCGTTAATGACCGCTCTCAGTCTGTCACAATTGACAACATCCTGTAGCCATCTGTGCGGAGTTGTATCGGGGGTTTTGTAGAAATCCGAAGCAACAGCACCCACTGAGTTCCCTTCGTCCAGTGTGTTGGATCTACTTAATATCAGGGACTTGAACAAATAAGAACATAAGAAATAGGAGCAGGAGTAGGCCATAAGTCCCCTCGAGCCTGCTCCGCCATTCAATAAGATCATGGCTGCATCATGATAAGATCATGGACTCAGCTCCACTTCCCCGCCCGCTCCTATAACCCCTTATCCCCTTATCGTTTAAGAAACTGTCTATTTCTATTTTAAATTTATTCAATGTCCCAGCTTCCACAGCTCTCTGAGGCAGCAAATTCCACAGATTTACAACCCTCTGAGAGGAAATTTCTCTTCATCTCTGTTTTAAATGGGCAGCCCCTTATTCTAAGATCATGCCCTCAAGTTCTAGTCTCCCCCATTAGTGGAAACATCCTCTCTGCATCCACCTTGTCAAGCCCCTTCATAATCTTATATGTTTCGATAAGATCACCTCTCATTCTTCTGAATTCCAATGAGTAAAGGCCCAATATACTCAACCTTTCCTCATAAGTCAACCCCCTCATCCCCAGAATCAACCTAGTGAACCTTCTCTGAAATGCTTCCAAAGCAAATATATCCTTTTGTAAATATGGAAACTAAAACTGCACGCAGTATTCTAGGTGTGGCCTCACCAATATCTTATATAGCTGTAGCAAGACCTCCCTGCTTTTATACTCTATCTCCCTTGCAATAAAGGCCAAGATACCATTGGCCTTCCTGATCATTTGCTGTACCTGCATACTATCCTTTTGTGTTTCATGCACAGGTACCCCCAGGTTCCGCTGTACTACGGCACTTTGCAATCTTTCTCCATTTAAATAATAACTTGCTCTTTGATTTTTTTCTGCCAAAGTGCATGACCTCACACTTTCCAACATTATACTCCATCTGCCAAATTTTTGCCCACTCATTTAGCCTGTCTGTCCTTTTGCAGATTTTTTGTGTCCTCCTCATACATTGCTTTTTCTCCCATCTTTGTATCGTCAGCAAACTTGGCTACGTTATACTCAGTCCCTTCTTCCAAGTCGTTAATATAGCTTGTAAATAGTTGGGGTCCAGCACTGATCCCTGCGGCACCCCACTAGTTACTGGTTGCCAACCAGTGAATGAATCATTTATTCCGACTCTCTGTTTTCTGTTAGTTAGCCAATCCTCTATCCATACTAACATATTACCCCCAACCCCGTGAACTTTTATCTTGTGCAGTAACCTTTTATGTGGGACCTTGTCAAATGCCTTCTGGAAGTCCAAATGCACCACATCCACTGGTTCCCCTGTTTGTTACATCCTCAAAGAACTCCAGCAAATTTGTCAAACATGACTTCCTCTTCATAAATCCATGCTGACTCTGCCTGACCGAATTTTGCTTTTCCAAATGTCCTGCTACTGCTTCTTTAATAATGGACCACAACATTTTCCCAACCACAGATGTTAGGCTAACTGGTCTATAGTCTCCTGCTTTTTGTCTGCCTCCTTTTTTAAATAGGGGCGTTACATTTGCAGTTTTCCAATCTGCTGGGACCTCCCCAGAATCCAGGGAATTTTGGTAAATTACAACCAATGCATCCACAATCCCTGCCACTACTTCTCTTAATACCCTAGGATGTAAGCCATCAGATCCAGGGGTACCACCTCCGCCGCCTCCCGCTCCCCGCCGCCTCCCCCCATAGCCCCTTGACTATCCACTGTTGGAATATTATTAGTGTCCTCTACCGTAAAGACTAATACAAAATATTTGTTCAGAGTTTCTGCCATCTCCATGTTCCCCATTACTAATTCCCTGGTCTCGTCCTCTAACGGACCAACATTTACTTTAGCCACTCCTTTCCTTTTTATATACCTATAGAAACTCTTGCTATCTGTCTTTATATTTTGTGCTAGTTTACTTTCATAGTCTGTCTTCCCTTTCTTAATCATTTTTTTAATCGTTCTTTGCTGGCTTTTAAAAGCTTCCCAGTCTTCTGTCCTCCCACTAGTTTTGGCCACTTTGTATATCCTTGTTTTTAATTGAATACCGTCCTTAATTTCCTTAGTTAGCCACGGATGGCTATCTTTTCTCTTACACCCTTTCCTCTTCACTGGAATATATTTTTCTTGAGAGGTGTGACATATCTCCTTAAATGTACACCACTGTTCATCAACCGTCCTATACTTTAATCTATTTTCCCAGTCCACTTTACCCAACTCTGCCTTCATACCTTCATTGTCTCCTTAGTACGCTGGTTTGAGATCCAACTTTCTCACTCACCATCTGAATTTGAAATTCAATCATGCAATGATCACTCATTCCGAGGGGATCCTTTACTAGGAGATTGTTTATTAATGCTGTCTCATTACACAGGACCAGATCTAAGATAGCCTGCCTCTGGTTGGTTCTGTTTCATACTGCTCAAGGAACCCGTCCCTTATGCACTCTATGAATTCTTCTTCAAGGCTACCCTGACCAATTTGATTTGTCCAATCAATATGGAAGTTAAAATCACCCATGATTATTGCTGTTCCTTTTTACAAACCCCCACTATTTCTGGTTTATACTCCGACCAACAGAGTTGCTACTGTTAGGGGGCCTATGGACTATGCCCACCAGTGACTTTTTCTCCTTATTGTTCCTTATCTCCACCCAAACTGTTTCAACATCCTGAACCAATATTGTTTCTCACTATTGCAGTGATTCCATCCTTTATCAATAGAACTACCCCACCTCCTTTTCCTTTCTGTCTGTCCTTCCGGATTGTCAAATACTCCTGAATATTTAATTCCCAGTCCTGGTCACCTTGTAACCACGTCTCTGTAATGGCTATCATATCATACCCATTTGTCTCAATTTGTGCCGTCAACTCATCTATTTTGTTACAAATACTACGTGCATTTAGACAAAGTGACTTTAAGTTTGTTTTTTTACCCTTTTTTCCTGCTTGTTTCCTCTCCTTCAAACTCACTTTCTTTATTTTTGCTTTCTAATTCCAGCTTTACTCCCCTCCCTAATGAATCTATTTTCAGGTTCCCATCTCCCTGCCAAGCTAGTTTAAACCCTCCCCAACAGCACTAGAACCCCACCCCCCCCGCGAGGATATTGGTCCCAGCTCTGTTGAGATGCAACCTGTCCGACTTGTACAGGTCTCACCTCCCCCCAGAAGCGGTCCCAATGCCTCAGGAAACTAAAGCCCTCCCGCCTGCACCATCTCTCCAGTCATGTATTCATCTGCTCTATCCTCCTATTTCTGTACTCACTAGCTCGTGGCACTGGGAGTAATCTGGAGATTACTACCTTTGAGGTCCTGCTTTTTAATCTCTCTCCTAGCTCCCTAAACGCTGCCTGCAGGACATCATCCCTCTTCCTCTACCTATCTCATTGGTACCGATGTGGACCACGACCTCTGGCTGTTCGCCCTCTCCGCCCTTGTGCCCAGTATCCCCTCCCCAAAACATACAAATCAGTGTAAACAGGAGTCAACTGTTCTACTGCAGTTAGGTAGGTGACTGGGGATTGAGCCTGCGACATTCTTAGCCTGTACTGTGCTGTTCCAAACAGTCTACTTCTCAACTGCCCTATTTTATCTAGGGCTCTAACATTAAATCGCACTGCTGGGAATGTTCATGCACAAGACCCCAAAACCTGGCTCAATCACCAGACACCTACATAACTGCAGCAGAACAGTTGGCTCATTTGACCCCTGGACACTCTCTGCACCTCCATGACCAAAACACACATTTCTTTAACCCCTTCATATTTTCTGCACATCACATCGGTGAAGCCAATGATATGTAGGCCAGCCTCAGACAGAAGTTCATGGAAACTGGGCACAAGGTTAGATCGGTTTTGCTGCAACAAGTGCGTTTAACCACGGTCCTTGGGGGAGGAGACGGAAAACGTTCTCTTGTCTGGGCCAAGTTGACTTCAAGCTTGCTCGTGAATACTTGGCAATGAGTCAGCAGCTGACAGATTTGATGACCAAATACTTTGGCCAAGCAGTGCCTCAGTTCCTCACCCCCGGGAGAGCACTGGTGGAGATTGACCAGCTGGCCTGGCTCACTAATGGAACCTATCGCCGGGGGCTGCGATTCTGCCCACTTGGCTCCAGGGTGGTTCTCAGCTGATGGTTCGCAGCTCACCAGTGTTATGTGTGGAACGGTGTGTGGTTTTAGTTGGTCTCCAGCAATGCCCTGTGCACATTTGGGTGTCTCTAACCCTTAGCTGTTGCCAGCCTGTGCCTATGCTGAGATAGGGGAGTGAGGTTGTCTCTAAGGGTCAGTGTGTGCACTCCATATCAGGCAAACAGAAATTCTACAATTGTATACTCTTTGGTACCTTGGTCTGGAGACTCACAGATATCTGGTGAACCAAACAAAACAGGAACCACATTTTATTTATATGAACGCTGTATTTTCCATGAAACAGTTAGCTTGTTAGCCCATAAACCAATGTAGCCTGGTTTGCTTGGGTGTCTCGGAACAAGCAAGGCCATTATATTCTGCCTATGATGCCCCCACTCTTATTGTGCATCCCTGATTTTAATTGCTCCACCATTGGCGGCTGTACCTTCAGCTACCTAATCACTCGTTCTGGAATTCCCTCTCAGCCTTTTTACAGCTCTTTCCTCCTTTAAGACACTCCTTAAAACCTACCTCTTTGACTAAGCTGTCCTACTATCTCCTTAAGTGGCTCTGTCAATTTTTGTCTGATAACGTTCCTGCCAAGCACCTTGGGATGTTTTACTATGTTAAACGGTGCTACATAAATAAATGCAAGTTATTGTTGTACTGTCAGACCCATGAACTAGTTTAAACTTCATGACTGGGTGCAGGGTTCCTCCCATTGCCAAGCCATTTCCTTCCTGATGGAACATAGGAACAAGAATAGGCCATTCAGCCAATCGAGTCTGTTCCGCCATTCAATTATATCATGACTGATCTGTACCTCAACTCCATTTGCTCACCTTGGCTCCATATCCCATCATACCCTTACCCAACAAAAATCTATCGATCTCAGTTTTGAAAATTTCAAGTGACCCCCAGCATCCAGTCTTTTGGGGGTGAGAGTTCCAGATTTCCACTATCCTTTATGTGAATAAATGTTTCCTGATTTCAGTCCTGAAGGATCTATCCTTCGCCCCTTCCTCTTCCTTATCTACATGCTGCCCCTCGGTGACATCATCCGAAGACATGGGGTCAGGTTCCACATGTATGCTGATGACACCCAGCTCTACCTCACTCCTTTTGATTTGTCATGCTACATGTCTGACATCCAGTACATTTCTTAAAATTAATTATTGAAAACACCGAAGCCGTTGTCTTGGGTCCCCGCCACAAACTCCGTTCTTTAGCCACCGACTCCATCCCTCTTCCTGGCCACTGTCTGAGGCTGAACCAGACTGTTCGCAACTCTGGTGTCCTATTTGACCCTAAGCTGAGCTTCTGACCACATATCCACACTATTACCAAGACCGCCGACTTCCACCTCCGTAACATCGCCCACCTCTGCCCCTGAATCAAATCATCTCATGAAACGCTCATCCATGCCTTTTTTACCTCTAGACTAGACAATTCCAATGCACTCCTGGCTGGCTTCCCACTTTGCATCCTCCGTAAACTTGAGCTCATTCAAACCTCTGCTGCCCATATGCTAACTCGCAACAAGTCCCGTTCACCCATCACCCCTGTGCTGCATTAGCTCCTGGTTATGCAAAGTCTCGATTTTATCATCATCATAGTGTTCAAATCCCTCCATGGCCTTACCAATCCCTATCTCTAACTTTCTCCAGCCCTCCAAGATATATGTGCTCCTCCAATTCTGGCCTCTTGTGCATTCCTGACATCCTTCGCACCACCATTGGTGGCCATGTCTTCAGCTGTTGAGACACTAAGCTCTGGAATTCCCTCCCTAAACATTGCCCTTCTTTAATTCTCCTTTAAGACTAAGCTTTTTGTCACATGTCCAAATCAATGTTTCCTTTCATTTTTGGGGGTGCGTGGCTCATTCAAAGTACCGCGCATGTGCATTTTTTAACATTTAAAAGCTGTGTATCTCAAAGGGAGATTGGTCCTAATATCTAGTTATTTGGGCTCAGTTTCATATTTTGTTTGCTAACGCTCCTGTGAAGTGCCTTGGGATTTTTTACTATGTTAAAGACGCTGTATAAATTGTTGTGTGTGAGGTAGAGTGCTGGAGATTGTGGTGTATGGGTGGAACTGAGGGCTGGAGTTTGTGGTGTGTGGGTGTGTGTGAGGGACTGAGGGCCGGAGTTTGTGGTGTGTGTGAGGGACTGAGGGCCGGAGTTTGTGGTGTGTGTGAGGGACTGAGGGCCGGAGTGTGTGGTGTGTGTGAGGGACTGACGGCCGGAGTTTGTGGTGTGTGTGAGGGACTGAGGGCCGGAGTTTGTGGTGTGTGTGTGTGAGGGACTGAGGGCCAGAGTTTATGGTGTGTGTGTGTGAGGGATTGAGGGCCGGAGTTTGTGGTGTGTGTGTGTGAGGGACTGAGGGCCGGAGTTTGTGGTGTGTGGGTGTGAGGGACTGAGGGCCAGATTTTGTGGTGTGAGGGACTAAGGGCCGGAGTTTGTGGTGGGTGTGAGGGACTGAGGGCCATAGTTTGTGGTGTGAGGGACTGAGGGCCGGAGTTTGTGTTGTGTGTGATTGAGGGCCGGAGTTTGTGGTGGGTGTGAGGGACTGAGGGCCAGAGTTTGTGGTGTGAGGGACTGAGGGCCGGAGTTTGTGGTGGGTGTGAGGGACTGAGGGCCAGAGTTTGTGGTGGGTGTGAGGGACTGAGGGCCGGAGTTTGTGGTGGGTGTGAGGGACTGAGGGCCAGAGTTTGTGGTGTGAGGGACTGAGGGCCGGAGTTTGTGGTGTGTGTGTGGGACTGAGGGCCGGAGTTTGTGGTGTGTGGGACTGAGGGCCGGAGTTTGTGGTGGGTGTGAGGGACTGAGGGCCAGAGTTTGTGGTGTGAGGGACTGAGGGCCGGAGTTTGTGGTGGGTGTGAGGGACTGAGGGCCATAGTTTGTGGTGTGAGGGACTGAGGGCTGGAGTTTGTGGTGGGTGTGAGGGACTGCATCACGATGCAATGACTTTGTATGGGAGATTGCTCAGCCTGCATTACTTCTTGCAAGTGACCACTCCCTGAACCGTTCTGTTTGTTGTTTCACAGATCTGAATGGTGCAAGCGGAGTAGAGGAGACCACCCACTTCACTGACGCAGACGAGGGATTCTCATCAGGGGCCTCCAGTAGCAGTCAACCAAGTGGGTCTAAGAGCAGCAGTCTGAGGAAAGGTCCAGGCAGCCTGATAGGCAGAGAGAAAGATCAGGCGTTGCCATGCAAGGCTGATGGGCTAGCTGAGTGCAGCCGGGACACAGGCGGTCGTAAGCTGGCGCAAGTCCGCTCTGTCACAGACGCCATGGAGCTGACTCCTGTGAAGAAACACCTGCTGAATACGAGCAGTCAGCCAGCATCTAAAGCAGCAGCTGTTGGCCTGGTGCGGACGGCTAGTACCTCCTCCACCAAGTCCTTCGATCAGGTGAATGGGAGCCAGGCACTAGACGGGAGCTCCAATCTGGTGCTCGGTAACGCTAACCGGTTTTCCACCATCAGCCTCCAGGAGGAGCGGCTGGGCCGAGGTGGCGAGGCCAAGGACCTGCTCTCCCCGGGAGCTCCTCTTACCAAACAATCCCGATCGCCCAGCTTTAACATGCAGCTCATTTCCCAGGTGTAGGCAGTCACTGCCCCTCCTCCCCAGTCACTACCGTTTGGGAATCTCCATTCTCTGTGGGAGGTGTCCCGTTTCTCCCTCCCCAGCTCTTAGCCCCGTTTATTTCCAAGTGACGATTATTGTGAGTTTAAAAATATATATATTTTACACTGGAAGAGCAATAAAGGAGTCTGCAGGAAGCGGGCTGTGCAGCACCACATGTTCCCGCACAGTCTGCTCCCTACCTAATCTTCGGGTGATGTGCAATCCATTTGATGCCAGTCCTGACTGAGGAGATTTGCTGGCACTGACCGTCTGTTCCGCCGCCTGGTCCACTTCTTCAGAACACACTTCGCTGCCTTCAAAAAGACCCAGACATTCTTTTGCTCACGCTTACATTTATTAAAGGATAGAAAGCAGAAAATGTCTCTCACCAAAGAAAGATTGTGTTAACACAGCAGGGAGCATCTGTAAAGGAGCATTGATAAACTGAGAAGGGAGCGTCTCTAAAGAAGCACTGAGAAACGGAGTATCTGTAAAGCTGTTGAAGCAACTCAGCAAGCACGGAGCGTCGATAAAGCACTGTCAGAGCAGTGTGTGTATGCCAGGGCGATCTTAGACCCACTCTCCGCTAAACTCATCCTTTGGGAAAAGCCCCACTTAGCGTTTGATGAGCTGCCTCCTTGTGATGTATATGATTGATTATTGAGTTAAAGTAGTTACCTGTGTACAGCTAAGAGACACAACTAACTTAATCCCCCTAAAGGGTGGCAGTCTCTAAAAGGCCTCACGCTCCCGAGTAGCTGGTCAGTGTTGGTCACTGCTTCTTCGACACTCAGGCACCCTGTAAAATCACACCCTCAAATGGTCATCTGTGCACCAGGGCTGGGATTTGTAGTGTTCAGTGTTGGGCATCCAATGTGCTGGAGGCACATTCAAAACTCCTAAAACAGCAACAAGAACTTCATTTTCCTTTTATTCTGCCTCCCTTTTGATGATTTCTCCCTGGCTGCCAATATCTGGGGCTCTGGGGCACTGGTCCCTGGGCCACGGCCATTCTCCAGTAGCCATTTATTGTCTGTGAACCTGGACAATGAACTGACTGAGTGCATGATCATGGGAGCCATCAGGGCTCAGCTTGTACACTCTCTGGTTACTGATCTTACTCCTAACCTTACCCAATTGTGAGTCTGTATGTGTGTGTGTGTCTCTGCATGTATTTGGCTGTGTGTGTGTCTGTGCATGTTTGTATGTGTGTACATACATCGGTGTCATGTTTGTCACACATACACACACACACACACACACACACACACTGTGCACACTTACCCCAGGGTACCTGGATAGTGATGAGAGTGCTGCTGACTCCTGTTTGTGTTCAGCACAGATCAGCTCTGGGCCTGCTGCATTAACTCAGGCCATCATTGTGAGCTTGGAGCTGATTGTTATGGAGGATCTGATGGTAGTCTGACTTTAGTGTTTCTGGCTGTCTGGGCAGAGCTTGATTCACTGCATATAAAGCCAATCATTCTGCCGCCCTGTACTTGTTTGGTTAGAAAAAGCCACAGTGCCAGCCTCATCCTAGTGAAGAGTGTTCCCTCAAAACTAATCCTGGAGTAGGTTTATCTGGGATCGGAGCTTTCCTGGAGTAGGCTTTCTGGGATCGGAGCTTTCCTGGAGTAGGGTTATCTGGGATTGGAGCGCTCATGGAGTCCAGATATTTCCTTGCGATGTGAAGCTGGGCCTAGGCCCATGGCAGGAACAAGCTTGGCACAGGCATTTTAATGAGGGGCACCAGCAACAAGGATCCGTCTCTGTATAAACCCCTGGGCCAGGTACAAGGGTCTGGCCCATGTTCCTATGTCCAGTCTCTATAAAACCCTCAGACAAGTTACTGAGGGCTGCTACTGTCTGAGATTTTGTGCTGTTTGGGGGTTTATTGGTTTTTCTCTCTCTGTCCATCTGCCCGTAGAATATTCAGCTACTGAAATGTGTGTTGTAAATTCAGGTCAGGCACGAAGACTGTAGCAACTTCCAAACTAAGAAGTAATGTGGCTCTGGCTCTAATGGCCAAGGTTGCCATTTGCTCATGGGCATCTCTCAAGACCTGTGCTCCATCTTCCCTGTAAAGGAAAGTTTGGGGTCCTTGGGACATACAAGCTCACTGCCTCTCCCACGGAGTACAATGCCAGGCTGATTTGTATGGGTGGGGAGAGCTCTCCCTGAGCACTGGGGGTCTACTTCCAGTTACTGACAGAGCAGAAACACCTGGATGTTGTTGGGCAGGTATGAGTGCAATCGCTGCCTCCGATGATGTTTTAAGGACATAAACTTGGATTTGATTGAGCTGCAGCTTCGCCGTCACAGGCACTGGGATCAATGTTTGGTGAATGTAGTTTAGCTGTAATTGATACTGAGGTATAAATTCAAATGATTTTTTTTTGCACATTTTGATTTTGCATTCCGTCAAGGGCTGGATGCATGATGGCCCTGGATTGAGCTGTCCTTTTATGTTCTAATCGTGTTTCACAAGTTACCAAGGTGATGAGTTATGTGACCTGGTTACCCCCGGGGCTCGGTTAGTTGTTCCTGACATGGTTGCAGGAGACTACAGCCTCGTGCTCCTGTCCAATCGAGCGACATGGAGCTGTTGAATTTGGGTTTTACCCGGCTGGTAACGGGACAGGGTCCCTTTAACAAGCGGTCAGATAGCTCCCCACTGCCACAAAAATGGGAAGAGCTATGGAGCTGATGGACCTGAAGGTTTTCAACCCATTCTCTGCGAATTTAAACTGCTGTGTTTGTTCGGTCTTCAGTCTTGGTGCTTGTGAGCAGAAATCAATAAAAGTATTTATTTTGCCCAAAGAATGTTCAGCTGAAGTGAGAGTGAGTCCAGTGAGATTAGAGAGGTTGAGCGTCTGTCGAACTGCTGACTTCACCGGGAGACTCGGAGTGGGAGGGAAATGTTACACACCTTCCTTGCTCCTCTTAACTGAAGTGATGAGCAGCCAGACCACACGCCTCCCAGACTCTACACTTTTCTAAGAGCCTGCAGATTATGTCCAGAATCCAGACCAGAATATTCCTATGTTCCCTGTGAGATGCTCAGAAAGTGGGTGCTGTATTTGGGAAAAAGGAGTGCGAGTGGCATCTAATGGGAATTCAGGCGTTGAAGGTTGGATTGGTGCATGTAAACCTGTCATTCTTTGAACAAAAAGCTTTTTAAAAATTAAAAATGAACTATACTGTTAATGTAAGAGATGTGAATGTGATCTCGATACTGTAAATACCTGTCACAGATTAAAGATTTTAAATGTGTAAATACAGATGTATAAACATTCAGATCAGTCTGCAATGCAGAGAAATTATCTATCTGTAAACTCTACCTGGAATAAATACTGTGCTGTTTCTGGATACTAGACTGGCATCACATTTCTATTTGTCCTTTTTATTAGTTGGGTCTTTCTGTCCCTCTGGGATCAGCACTAGTCAAAAACTGAGAAGGAGAGTCAGGGGAGACGGGATGGGTGGCAGGGGTGCTGACATCCCCTGCAACAGCTGGTCATACGTGCCCCTGGTGCCACCCCCCTGTGAATTTCCCAGTTCTACTTGTTCAGGTGTGGACTCCACCTGTTAAGCTTCACCTGTCACCAGGCGTGTGAGGGACATGGCTTGGATTGGATATCTGGGCTTGGCACTGATGCCCTTTATACCAACACACACCGTCTATGCTGGTGCAACAGGGTTAGCCACGGGTTGGGTACAGGAGGGCGCCCAGCAACGTTCCCTCTAATTTTTTCCCCTTGCATGGGTCATTTAAATTTGCTGTGCAGCCGTATCTCTTCCAGCGGAACAGCTGGTGAGTGGTGTGTGGGTTCTGGTGAGCGGTGTGCGGCGCACCTTCGGGGGAACATTGGCGCCCAGTACCTCAGCGAGAGAGTGCTCTCTGCACCACAGCCCGCCTAAGATCGAGAGCAGGAGTGGTCAGAGCCCTCTGGCACTGTCAGTCTGACGCACCCACACCTGAAATGAACTTCCTGGCAGCTGCCCACAGTACTCGCTACCTGGCAAGTGTGAGAAGGGTGGTTCAGAGTCTAAGTGTGACAGGAGTGTGAAGGCTGCTGATTATTTATGATCAAATGAGGGGTTGAGTGTGCTGCAACAGTGCTGCATCCTGCCAGTTTCAAATGTCCCTCACCAGCTGTGATTAAAGACCAACAGGAGCCTGGGTGCTGCGGGGTGGAGGAATGTTACACAATGAGCGAGGAATACATAAAAAATGTAATGTTTATCGCAGCCTTTTTTTAAAAAAACAGAAGATTGGAGACTGACGAGGTGGTCTAACTGCACCGGTTTGGTGTTGATTCATGCCAGGCTGATCCCACAGCCAGAGCTGTGCACTGGAATATAACTGAATTGTTTCCTGTAAACCCTCAGCTCCTGTCAGCGCGGGCCCACTAGGCCCAGGAATGTATGTAGGGCACAGCCGAAAGATGATGTGGCATCAAATGATGGAAACTGACATTATGAAATGCAGATCACACACACGGGGGAAATTCATGACATACCATTCCTCAACGGGAATGTTTGCTGATGATTGCACAATGCTCAGATCCATTCGCAAGTCATCAGATAACAAAGCAGTCTGTGCCTTGCAGCCAGACCTGAACAACATCCAGACTTGGGCTGAACAGTGGCAAGTAACATTTGCGCTGTACAAGTGACAGGAAATTACCATCTCCAACAAGGGAGAACCCAACCACTTTGCCGTGACCTTCAGCAGCACCATCATCGCCATCTTGGAGGTTATCACTGACCAGAAGCTTAACTGGACCAGCCGTATCAACACCCGAGCCACGTGCCCGAGTGGCTCACCTCCTGACTCTCCAAAGCATCTCCATCATCGAAAAGGCTCAGGTCAGATTGAGATGGAAACTCAGCACTCGCCTGGATGGGTGCAGCTACTGCAACACTCAAGAAGCACGACACTCAAGACTCTCTGCCTCTCTTCATCTCTCTGGATTAAAGCCCCACTCTCCGTCTCTGGATTGAAGACCCAGTGTTCCTCTGTGTGTCCCTCTTTCTCTGTATCTCTCCCTCTCCCTCTCCTTCTCTCTCTCTCTCTCTCTCTCTCTCTCTCTCTCCACCTCTCTCTCCCTGTCTGTCTGTCTCTCTCTCTCTCCACCTTTCCCTCTCCCTTTCTCTGTCTGTCTCCCTCTCCCTCTCTGTCTCTCTCTCTCTCCTCTCTCTTTCCCTTTCTGTCTCCCTCCCTTCCTCTCTCTCTCTCTCTCTCCCCCAGACTCTCTCTCCCTTGCTCTCGCCCCAGTCTCTCTATCTCTGTGTCTCTGTCTCTTTCCAGTCTCTCTATCTCTCTCTTCCCCCACCCCAGTCTCTTTATCTCGCTCTCTCCCGCTCTCTTTTTTGCAGATGATATAAAATCGGCCATGTGGTTGATAATGAAGAAGAAAGCTGTAGACTGCAGGAAGGTATCAATGAACTGGTCAGATGGGCAGAACAGTGGCGAATGGCATTCAATCCGGAGAAGTGTGAGGCAATGCATTTGGGGAGGGCTAACCAGGCGAGGGAATACATAATAAATGGACACTAAGAAGTGTAGTGGAACAGAGGGATCTTGGAGTGCATGTCCACAGATCCCTTAAGGTAGCAGGCCAGATAGATAAGGTGGTTAAAAAGGCATAACGGGATATTTGCCTTTATTAGCCGAGACACAGAATACAAGAGCAGAGAGGTTATGCTTGAACTGTATAAAACACTAGTTAGGTCACAGCTAGAGTACTGCATGCAGTTCTGGTCACACATTACAGGAAATATGCTATTGGCAAGAGAGGGTACAGAGGAGATTTACGAAGGTGTTGCCAGGACTAGAGAATTTTAGCTATGAGGAAAGATTGGATAGGCTGGGGGGTTTTTTTGGAATAGAGGAGGCTGAGGGGAGACCTAATTGAGGTGTATAAAATTATGAGGGCATGGATAGAGTGGATAGGACAGACCTATTTCTCTTAGCAGAGGGATCAATAATCAGGGGGCATAGATTTAAAGTAATTGGTAGGAGGTTTAGTGGTGATTTAATGAGAAATGTTTTCACCCAGAGAGTGGTGGGGGTCTGGAACTCGCTGCCTGAAAGGGTGGTAGAGGCAGAAACCCTCATAGCATTTAAAAAGTACTTCAATATGAACTTGAAGTGCTGTAACTTATAAGACTACGGACCAAGAGCTGGAAAGTGGGATTAGGCTGGATAGCTCTTTGTCGGCCGAAGTGATATGATGGGCCGAATGGCCTCCTGTGCCGTAAATTTCAATGGTTCTCTCCCTCTCTCTCTCGCTGTCTGACTCTCTCCCAGTCTCTCTATCTATCTCTCTCTCTCTCCCAGTCTCTATCTCTCTGTCTTTCTCTCTCCCCAGTCTCTTTCTCACGCTCTGTCTGTCTCTCCCTCTCTGCCTCCCTCTGTCTGTCTCTCTCCCTCTCTGTCTCTCCTAGTCTATCTCTCTGTCCCTCTCTCCCTCTGTGTGGGTCTCTCTGCATCTGTCTCTCTCCCTCTCCCTGTCCCCAGTCTCTCTATCCCTCGTCTCTCTCTCTTTCTGTCTCTCTCTCGCTGTGTGTGTCTCTCTCTCTGTCTCTTTTCCTCTCTCCCGAGTCTCTCTCTGTCTCTCTTTCCCCAGTCTCTCTGTCTCCTTCTCTCTCCCCCAGTTTCTATCTGTCTCTCTCCCCAGTCTCTCTCTCTCCCCAGTCTCTCTGTCTTTCCTCCTATCTCCCCCCAGTCACACTCTCCCCAGTCTCTCTTCGCAGCCTCTCTGTCTCCCTACTTTCTCTCTCTCTCTCTCTCCCTCTCCAGTCTCTCTCTCTCTCTCTCTCCCCTATCTCTCTCACTCTCTTTCCCTTGTCCATCTCTCTCTCTTTCTCTCTCCCCCCCCACCCACCACCGTCTCTCTCCCCTCCGACTCTCCCTCTCCCCATCTCTTCTCATAACATAAGAACTAGGAACAGGAGTAGGCCATTTGGCCCCTCTGCCATTTAATAAGATCATGGCTGATCTGATCATGGACTCAGCTCCACTTCCCTGCCTGGTCTCCATAACCCTTTGTTCCCTTATCGCTCAAAAATCTGTCTGTCTCCGCCATAAATATATTCCATGACCCAGCCTCCTCAGCTCTCTGGGGCAGAGAATTCCACAGATTTACAACCCTCTGAGCGAAGAAATTCCTCATCTCACTTTTCAATGAGCGGCCCTTTATTCTAAAACTATGTCCCCCAGTTTTAGTTTCCCCTATGAGTGGAAATGTCCTCTCTGCATCCACCTTGTTGAGCCCCCTCATTATCTTATATGTTTCAATAAGATCACCTCTCGTTCTTCTGAATTCCAATGAGTATAGGCCCAACCTACTCAACCAGCTCATCTCTGGAATCAACCTAGTGAACCTTCTCTGAACAGCCTCCAATGCAAGTATATCCTTCCTTAAATACAGAGACCAAAACTGTATGCAATACTCTAGGTGTGGCCTCACCAATACCCTGTGCAGTTGTAGCAGGACTTCTCTGCTTTTATACTCAATCCCCTTTGCAATAAAGGCCAACATTCCATTTGCCTTCCTGATTACTTGCTGTATCTGCAGACTAACTATTTGTCTCTCCTCCCTCCATCTCTCCCCATCCTGTCTCTGTCTCTGTCTCTCCCCTCCTCCATCTCTCTCTTTCCAGTCTCTCTCTCTCTCTCTCCCCTCCCCAGCCACCTCTCTCTCCCCCATCTCTCACCCCCATCTCTCCTCCCCGTCTCGCTCTCCATCAAGTGTCTCTTTCCCCCGTCTCTCTACTCCCCCAGTCTCTCTCTCTCTCCCTTGTCTCTTTCTCTCCACCCATCTCTCCTCCCCCACCCTCCCATCTCTCTCTCCCACCCCGATCTTGCTCCCCCTCCTGCATCTCTCCTTCCCGCCCTCCCTCCCGCCTCTGTCCCTCCCCCTTCCCCACCATCGCTCCCCTGTCTCTCCCTTTATTTCTCTCTCCCCGTCTCTGTCTCCCACAACTATCTCTCTCCCCTGTCTCTCTCTCTCTCCTTCCCCGTCTCTCCCCTGCCGTCTCTCTCTCGCTCTCTCTCTCTCTCCCCATCTCTCTCTGCCCCCTCTCTCTCTCTCCCCCCATCTCTCCACCCCCCCCCCGTCTCTCTCCCCCATTATATCTCTCTCTCTCCCCCATTATATATCTCTCTCTCCCCCATTCATATCTTTTTTTTCGAGGATGTAACTAGCAGATTGGACAAGGGAGAACCAGTGGATCTGGTGTATTTGGACTTTCAAAAGGCTTTTGACAAGGTCCCACACAAGAGATTGGTGTACAAAATCAAAGCGTATGGTATTGGGGGTAATGTACTGGTGTGGATAGAGAACTGGTTGGCAGACAGGAAGCAGAGAGACGGGATAAACGGGTCCTTTTCAGAATGGCAGGCAGTGACTAGTGGAGTGCTGCAGGGCTTAGTGCTGGGACCCCAGCTCTTTACAATATACATTAATGATTTGGATGAAGGAATTGAGTGTAATATCTCCAAGTTTGCGGATGACACTAAACTGGGTGGCGGTGTGAGCCGTGAGGAGGACGCTAAGGCTGCAGGGTGACTTGGACAGGTCAGATGAGTGGGAAAATGCATGGCAGATGCAGTATAATGTGGATAAATGTGAGGTTATCCATTTTGGGGGCAAAAACACAAAGGCAGAATATTATCTGAATGGCGGCAGATTAGGAAAAGGGGAGGTGCAACGAGACCTGGGTGTCATGGTTCATCAGTCACTGAAAGTGGGCACGCAGTTACAGCAGACGGTAAAGAAGGCAAATGGTATGTTGGCCTTCATAGCTAGGGGATTTGAGTATAGGAGCAGGGAGGTCTTACTGCAGTTGTACAGGGCCTTAGTGAGGCCTCACCTGGAATATTGTGTACCGTTTTGGTTGCCTAGTCTGAGGGAGGACGTTCTTGCTATTGAGGGAGTGCAGCGAAGGTTCACCAGACTGATTCCAGGGATGGTTGGGCTGTCATATGAGGAGAGACTAGATGAACTGGGTCTTTATTCACTGGAGTTTAGAAGGATGAGAGGGGGATCTCATAGAAACATATAAGATTATGACGGGACTGGACAGGTTAGATGCGGGAAGAATGTTCCCGATGTTGGGGAAGGTCAGAACCAGGGGACATAGTCTTAGGTAAGGGGTAGGCCATTTAGGACTGAGATGAGGAGAAACTTCTTCACTCAGTGAGTTGTTAACCTGTTGAATTCCCTGCCGCAGAGAGTTGTTGATGCCAGTTCATTGGATAAATTCAAGAGGGAGTTAGATATAGCTCTTACGGCTAAGGGGATCAAGGGATATGGAGAGAAAGGGGTACTGAAGGAATGATCAGCCATGATTTTATTGAATGGCGGTGCAGGTTCGAAGGGTCGAATGGCCTACTCCTGCACCTATTTTCTATGTTTCTATGTCTCTCTCTCTTTCCGCTGTCTCTTCTTCCCTTATCTCTCTAGTCCCCATCTCTCTCTCCACAAAGTGCCTGTCTCTCCCCCAACTCTCCTCCACCCATCTCTCTCTCCCCCATCTCTCTCATCCCCCCACCTATCTCCGCGCCCTCACATCTCTCTCCCACTCCTCCCCCCCAAACCCAGTCTCGCTCCCCCTTCCATCTCTCTCCTACCACCCGCATTCTCTCTCGCTCTCCCATCTATCTCTCTCCCCTCACCATCACTGTCTTTCGCTCTCCCCGTTGTCTCCCTTCCCCCGCATCTCTCCCCCCCACTGTCTCTCCCTCCCCCAGTCTCCCCCCCTCCTCCCCCACCGCCCGTCTCGCTCTCCCCTGTGGTATATTCTCTACGACATCACAAACACACCCTTACAAGATGGCTCCATTCCTTTTTATCATTGTAAACAGCAATAGCCGCATTACCACAATAGTCCACTAGGTGGAAACTATATTACACTTATCCCTCCTTAATGAAGAAGTAATTATAACTAAATAATCATCATACTTAACTTGCATGGTTATATATAACACAAGATATGGACTTATTTTGCATTATTTACAAATCAAAATATACCACTGGTTTTCTGTTTCGAAGAAGATACCTTCACTCTCGAACAGAACCTTCCAAACATAGTGTTGAACTTAGACTCATTCTCGGCTGAGCCTGAGGAAAATTTGTCTTCAAGGGATGCCCTTGATCTACATTTGAACTTTCTTCAACTTCAGACTGTGACTGTCTGACTCGGATTCAGACTTAAATTCTGACTTTCTCTTGGACTTGTTTCTAGTACATCTGATGTAGGATATGCTATTGGTACTCTACTTGTAACAAGACTATCTGATGAGTCAGAAATAATCAAATCATTTCAACTTTCAACTTCTTCCACAGCTGTAGGAAAATATGATCAATGTGAACAAACCTAACCTGTCCATGACCAAACATCTTGACCAAATATGTGCGAGGACCACATATCTTCACCACTCTTTCTGGTAACCACTTTAACCATTTATGGTCATGGTTCACTCTCACCTTCTGATTTAATTTCACACTTCTCTCTCTTACTCTATCTCTATCATTTTCTGTCTTAAATCTTTTCTATTGACTGTGCCAAGTTTGGTTTTAACAACGAGAACCTGATTCGTAGCTGTCGTTTGAGAAACAACTCTGCTGGTATTCTACCAGTTGTTGTATGAGGAGTATTACGATAAGTAATTAGAAAATTTGCCAATTTGTGGTCCAATGACAACTGTCGTTTCTTTGGATTTGGATCCAACATTTGTTTGATAAGGACACGTTTTACAATTTGTACTGTGCGTTCTGCTGCACCATTTCAAGCAAGGTGGTACGATGGAACCTTGGTATGTTTTACACTATTTCTGCTCAGGAACTGTGTAAATTCTTCCAAACAAGATTGTGATCCATTATCAGATGCAATTTCTTCTGGGAGGCCATATGAAGAAAATAATTTTTACAAATTGTCTAGTGTTTTACTTGTTATTTTCCACATTGGAAACACCTCTACTCACTTCGAATGGCTATCAATCACAATGAACACTTGCTATCCTTCTAGCTCAGCAAAATTGATATGTAACCTTTGCCACACCCTGGGAGGCTATTTCCATGGCTGTAATGGTACTGATGGTGGTTTCTTGCTTACCCATTGACATGTTGTACACTGACTAACAATGTACTCTGTATCTTTATCTAGATCTGGCCACCATAAGTAACTGCATGCAAAACTTTTGGTCCCTTTCGATTTGTGCATAATTACGCTCACTGGCACTAAAGCAATTGGTCTCTCCTTCCCACTACGTAGTATATGAGAGATCACTGCCCCAACTCCATATGGAGAGGCATCACATGCTAGCTTGATCTCCTTAGATATGTCATAGTGAACTAAAATGGTGCTCTCTAGCAACTGGCTTTTACATTGATTGAATGCTTCGTCGCATTCTTCTGACTACTTCCAATGGACCTGTTTTTTCAACAGTTCATTCAATGGATGTAATACTGTAGCCAAATTTGGTCGGAACTTCCCATCATAGTTCAAAAGACCCAAAAATGATCGAAGTTCAGTAACATTCTTGGGAGTGGGTGCATTTCTAATTGCATCCAGCTTTATTGGATGTAAACCATCTTTGTCTACTCTGTGCTCTAAGTACTCCACTGAGTTTTGAAATAACTCACACTTGTGAGCAGTCACTCGTACTCTGTACTTCCCTAGCCATTTGAGCACTTCATTCAATACTTTATTCTGGATTTGCCTGTTTTGGTGCTGAAATGAGTATGTCATCTAAATAACATACTACCCTTCAATGCCTTGCAAAATCTGGTTCATCACTTCTTGGAATATGGCGGGGGTGGAAGACACTCCAAATGATAGCCTATTAAATTGATATAATCAAGCATTGACTTGGACTCCTCATCTAGTTCAAGTTGTAAGTAGGCATTTGTAAGATCTATGTTGTGTACGTATATACTCTTTGCATTCAATATACAGTTACATAAGACCATTGAATGTATCCTCACACTGTATACCCTATACCTGTACCACCAGAGGGTGCAACTGGTGGAAACCTAGGGGTCACCTGTACACTGCAGGTAACCAGGTATAAAAGGGAGCTTACCTTACTGTACCCTCATTCAGGAGCTGCAATAAATGGACTAAGGTCACAACAGTTCAAGTGCAATACCTTACCTTGTGGAGTCATTACTAGAGTGCTTACAGACTTGACAATCTAACTTTGAGAAGATCTGACCACCTGTCAGCATTGGGAACAAATTTTCTACATTTGGCAATGTATTGGGTAGATTACGCTTTAGAACCTGGTTTACGATTGCTTTATAATCACCACACAATCTTACCTTATCGTCTGACTTTGGTACAACAACAATGGGTGCAGCCCAATTACATAGATCTATCTTAGAGATAATGTTCTCAGTCTCTAGTCTTTTGAGTTCTTGCTCAATTCTCTCCTTGCAAGCATATGGTACTGAACGTGGCTTGCAGTAAACTGTACCCTGGCACTCGCCTTGAAGCCTTGGATCGGACTGCCTGTTTCACAGAACACCTTAGGATACTTCTTGATGACATCATCCTTTGATGCAAATCTCGTTTCAACATGAAAAATCTCATTCTAATCCAGCTTCAGTGATACCAACCAATTTCTTCCTAGTAAGGCAAACTTGTCTCCTGCCTCCATTAAGAGAGGCAAGCTCTGAAATTGATCCTTGTATTTCACCGGTATGGTGATATGTCCTACCACAGGAATGTTCTCTCCTGAGTAGCCTCGCAGCTCTATCTTCAACTTTTCCAGTGAAAAATCACTCAACTTGTTGAGGTATAGCAATTCCTGTACTACGCTCACAGATACGCCAGTGTTGATTTCCATGGGTATTCTGGTTCCTGCAACATCTACTCGGATGATAATTTTCGATTCACTATTAGATATGCTCATGTTCCTGATGACGTGTATCTCTTCGTCCTGTTGCTTTTCTTCCATGCTATGTAGTCTCTGGGTATTTCTACTTATAGCTTTGAAAGTTGGTTTACTCTTCAGTCGGCATGCCTTCGCAAGAAGCCCAGTTTTCCTGCAGAAGAAGCATTCTATCTTTACATATGGACAACTTTGAGCAATGTGTTGTCCCAGGCACCGATAGCATGACTTCAATGTATTGCCACCTTGGACAGTTGCTGAAGCCTTGGAGCCCAACTGCCTTTTCCTTTTAACCTGCAGGCGATTCACCTTGGTTGTCTGATGACTGGAAATGGTACGAAATTCTGAGGAATATTGGTTGAGGAACATATCCATTGATGTAGCTGTCTGACAAACTAAATCAAAAGTCAAGTTAGGTGTTGTCAACAACATCATCCTGATTGCTTAATTTTTCATCTCACAAACAAAGCAGTCACACACTGGTCCTGAAAGTTTCAGAAATGACAGTGAATGGATAGCTTTTTTAATGTTACAATGTACTCACTGATACTTTCGTTAGGTAATTGATTTCGTATTCTAAATTGATAACTTGCAGCAATTTCCGGGGGCTCAGGACTGTAGTGCTGTTCTAGCTTGATTAGAATCTCTAAATGATGTGTCCTTTGGCTTGATGGGAACAAGCACATTTTTCAGGGTTTCATACTCCTCGGGGTCTGCATCAGTCAAGAAAATAGCCTGTTTTCTTTCTAGAAACTCCTGATTACTGTTTTCATCATCGGGAACTTCGATAATACTATTTGTGGTGACAAACATTTCTAGCCGCTCCACATATGCTCCGAAAGTCTCTCAGTCATGATGGAATGCACCCAAGCTCCCTATTATTTCCATAGGCACAGCCACCTGGACTCTGGCAGTTCAACCAAGTATGCTTGTAATTACATTGAATTTTTAGCTGTTCTGCAAACAAAGGATCTCTGCAGTCTTCCTGCTAATCATTCCAATACGTCCTTACTATACAGTATAAATGCACTCGAGGCCCATGCTTGAGAGAAGGTCGGTCTGTGACCTGTCCTTTATTTCATAGCACTCAAGTGCAGGAAGTGGATTGAGCTTCCCATTTTATATCTGAAGGTCTAGGTTAGGAGTGTCTCCCACAAGTTCACCATCTAGTAGTCATTGTTCTCAGTGTACAACTTAGGTCGGATTATACATGGGCTACAATGCTGGTTGAATACATGACATCACCTCCCCCCCCAAAGTCTTATTGGGATCACAGGTTGAGTCTCTGGTGGTTTACGCTCCCTTGTAGAGCGCCTGAGTTGGGGCTCCGGTTGTTGGGCGCTGGCCTGAGTGTCTGCTGTTTGTGGTGCCTCAGGCCTATCCGGACTGCCCACAGTGACTGGGCTCTCCTCCCTTTGGTTCCTGTGTTCGATCACCTGTGGTGGAGTGAACTCTACATCGTGTTCTTCCTCTGCTTTTTCTATGGAGTTGCTGAACCTCCTTTTTGTTTGATCCACATGTTTGCGGCAGATTTGTCCATTGGTAAGTTTAACTACCAGAATCCTATTTCCCTCTTTGGCAACCACAGCACCTGCGAGCCATTTGGGCCCTGCAGCGTAGTTGAGGACAAAAACAGGGTCATTTACATCAATACATCACGCCCTCGCATTCCTGTCATGGTAGTCATATTGTGACTGGCGCCTGCTCTCGACAATTTCTTTCATGGTGGAGTGTATAAGGGATAACCGGGTTTTGAGCGTCCTTGTCATTAGCAGCTCTGCAGGTGGAACCGCTGTGAGCGAGTGTGGTCGGGATCTATAGGCCAACAGGAGGCGTGATAAGCGGCATTGTAGGGAACTCCCTTGGATTCTGAGCATCCCCTGTTTGATTATCTGCACTGCTCGTTCTGCCTGGCTGTTTGAGGCCGGCTTGAACTGTGCCGTTCTAACATGGTTAATTCCATTGCCTGCCATGAAGTCCTGGAATTCAGTGCTTTTGAAGCACGGGCCATTGTCGCTGACCAAGATGTCCGGTAGACCGTGGGTGGTGAACATTGCCCGTTGGCTTTCTACCGTGGCAGAGGATGTGCTTGAATTTAAAATGTCACACACGATCCATTTGGAGTAGGCGTCTACTACAACCAAAAACATTTTCCCCATGAAAGGACCTGCGTAGTCCACATGGATGCGTGACCAAGGCTTGGTGGGCCATGGCCAGGGGCTAAGGGGGGCTTCCCTGGGCGCATGGCCCAGCTGGGCACACGTGTGGCACCTGCGAACACAAAGTTCCAGATCTGCGTCTATCCCTGGCCACCAAACGTGTGACCTGGCAATTGCCTTCATCGTGACAATGCCCGGGTGCCCATTGTGGAGTTCTCTGATGAACACCTCTCTGCCCATCTGGGGCATGACTACGCGGTTTCCCCACAATAGGCAATCGGCCTGAATCGAGAGTTCATCCTTGCGCCTGTAAAATGGTTTAAATTTCTCAGGGCATGCCCTGTATGTGGCTGCCCAGTCCCCATTCAGGACACATTTCTTGACTAGAGGCAATAGCGGGTCTCTATTTGTCCAGATTTTAATCTGACAGGCTGTCATGGGTGAGCCTTCGCTTCCGAAAGCTTCAACAGCCATGACCATCTCAGCAGCATGCTCGGTAGCCCCCTCAGTGGTGGCTAGTGGGAGCCTGCTAAGTGCATCGGCGCAGTTTTTGGTGCCCGGTCTGTGCAGAATTGTGTAGTCATAGGCGGCTAACGTGAGTACCCACCTCTGTATGCGGGCCGATGTGTTTGCATTTATGGCCTTGTTGTCGGCCAAAAGGGACATTAGGGATTTGTGATCTGTCTCCAGCTCAAGTTTCCTGCCAAACAGGTACTGGTGCATTTTCTTTACCACATATACACATGCGAGCGCCTCCTTTTCTACCATCCCGTAGCCCCTTTCTGCCTGGGACAGACTTCTGGAGGCATAAGCTACTGGCTATAACTGACCCTTGGCATTGACATGCTGCAACACACACCCGACACCATAGGACGACGCATCGCACGTTAACACAAGTTTCTTACATGGGTCATATAGCGTTAACAGATTGTTGGAACATAACAATTTGCGTGCTCTATTAAAAGTCCTTTCCTGGCTGTCCCACCAGACCCATTCGCGACCTTTGCGTAGGAGCACATGTAGCGGCTCTAGCAGCGTGCTCAATTTGGGAAGAAAGTTACCAAAATAGTTCAGGAGCCCCAGGAATGAATGCAGTTCCGTCGTGTTACGGGGTCTGGGTGCTCTCTGGATTGCTTCCGTCTTGGATGCAGTAGGGCTGATCCCGTCTGCTGCTACCCTCATCCCCATGAATTCTACCTCTGGAGCTAGGAAGACGTATTTCGCCTTTTTTAGTCGCAGCCCTACCCGGTCCAGTCTGCGTAGCACCTCCTCCAGGTTGTGGAGGTGTTCTTCAGTATCGTAACCCGTAATGAGGATGTCGTCCTGAAAAACCACCGTTCCTGGAATCGACTTGAGGAGGCTTTCCATATTTCGTTGGAAGATCGCGGCGGCCGAGCGAATCCCGAACGGACATCTGTTGTACTCAAACAACCCCTTGTGTGTCGTGATGGTGGTCAGTTTCTTCGACTCACTCGCCAGCTCCTGGATCATGTAAGCTGAGGTCAAGTCCAATTTTGAAAAAAGTTTGCCACCGGATAGCGTCTCGGTAGCAGGTACTGGTCTTGGAGTGACACTCGATTGATGGTGGCCTTGTAATCGCCACATATCCTGACCGACCCATCCACCTTGAGCACCGGCACAATCGGGCTCACCCAGTCACTGAATTCGACTGGCGAGATGATGTCATCCCTCAGCAGGCGGTCCAATTCGCCTTCTATCTTTTCCTGCATCATGTACGGCACTGCTCTGGCCTTGTGGTGTACTGGTCTGGCGTCCGGGTTTATGTGAATCACTACCTTGGCCCCCATGAAAGTGCCAATGCCGGGTTGAAATAATGAGTCAAATTTGTCCAGTATCTGTGAGCATGATACTCACTCCATAGAGGAAATTGCATTGACATCGCCCCTTTTCCAGTTCATGACAGCAAGCAAACTTCTCCCCAGTAGTGCGGGACCGTCACCTGGGACAATCCAGAGTGGCAGTTTGTTCTCCGAATCTTTGTGGGTCACGACTACCGTGGCGCTGCCTAGCACCGGGATGATCTGCTTTGTGTAAGTCCGTAGCTGTGCGTCAATATGCGATAATTTTGGCCTCCTGGCCTTGGACGGCCACAACTTTTCGAACTGTTTGATACCCATCAGGGACTGGCTGGCCCCCGTGTCTAGCTCCATTGATACTGGGATGCCATTGAGGAGCACTTTCATCATTATCGGTGGCGTCCTGGTATATGAACTGTATACATGCTCCACATGAACTCGCTGAACTTTAGCTTCCAGCGATTTTCCCCAGTGTTCATTTCTGCAATTTCTGCAGGTATTTTGCTCATCTCTGCAAACTCCGGCTGAGTGTGTGCCTCCATGCCTCCAGCATGAGCTGTGGTTTGAAACAAAAGGTCCCTTGCCAGTCGATCGTCCTTGACTGCCCCTGTTATTGCTAATGGCCATGCTCGCGTGGTTTAAATCCCAGTTTCTTGTCGCCATTAATACGTCCTTACTATACAGTTTAAATGCACACGAGGCCCATGCTTGAGAGAAGGTCAGTCTGTGACCTGTCCTTTATTTCATAGCACTCAAGTGCAGGAAGTGGGTGGAGCTTCCCCTTTGTCTAGGTTAGGAGTGTCTCCCACAAGTTCACCATCTAGTGGTCATTGTTCTCAGTGTACAACTTCGGTCGGATTATACATGGGTTACAATGCTGGTTGAATACATGACACATTCACCAACAAAAAATTCCAGCTAGGGTATCCAGGAATCCGATCCAACGTCACCAATGTGGTATATTCTCTACAACATCACAAACACACCTTTACAAGATGGCTCCATTCCTTTTTATCATTGTAAACAGCAATGGCTGCATTACCACAGTCATCCACTACGTGGAGCAGTAGTCCACTAGGTGGAAAGTATATTACATCCGCCTCTCTCTCCCTCCCCCCATCTCTCTCTATCCCCCGCCGCGCTCTCTCTTCCCCCCATCTCTTTCTCCCCCTCCCTCTCTCTTTCTTTCCCCTGTCTCTCTCTCCACCATTGAGTCGCTCTCTCTCCCCTCCCCGCACCCCCCGTCACTCTCTCACGCACCGGTCTCTCTACCCTCCTCTTTCTCTTCCCCCATCTCTCTCTCTTCCCCTCATCTCTCTCTCCCCATCTCTCTCTCCGCCCCCTTTCTTTCTCTCTCCACCAGTTTCTCAACATCTCTCCCGTTTCTCTCTCTCCCCAAGTCTCTCTCTCTCCCCCTCTCTCTCTCTCTCTCACCATGCCTCTCTCTTCCGTCTCTGCCTAACCCCCGACCGTCTCTCCCTCCCCAACTCTCTCTCTCGTCCCCCGTCGCTCCCGCCCGACTCTTCCTATCCAGGTCTCAAGCGCACCACCATCTCTCCCACCTCCCATCTCTCGCTCCCCCCGTCTCTCTCCCTCCCACCCTCTCTCACCCCGCCCTCTCCCTCCCCCCGTCTTACCCCTCCATTTCTTCCCTCCCCTGTCTCTCTACCCCCCCAACCCCCCCCCCCCCACCGCCCCTTCCCTCCCATCCCTCTCCCTCCCCCCCGCACCGGTCTCGCTCCTCCTCCCGTCACTCTCTTGCTCCCCCGTCTCTCTCTCGACCGCCCCCCACCATCTCCCTCTCCCTCCCATTGCACCTCTCCCTACCACACCGTCTCTCTCGGCCCCTTCTCTCCCCTCTGTCTCTCTGTCTCCCCATCTCTCTCTTTTCCCCTCCTTCCTGTCTCTCTCTCTCCCCACCGTTTCTCTCAACCCCCCACACCCCGTCACTCTCTCCCCCCCATCTCTCTCTCCCCCGCATCTCACTCCCCCCGTCTCACTCTCCCTGTCTCCACTTGTTCCCAGTGTCTCTCTCTCCCACAAGTGTCTCTCTCTCTTTCCCCCTCCACTACGTGTCTCTCTCTCCCCCATCTCTCCTTCCTTGTCTCCCTCCTCCCCATCTCTCTCTTTCCCCGTCTCTCTCCCTCCCGGTTGCTCTCTCTCTTTCTCTCCAGTCTCTCTCTCTCCAACTCGACTCTCTCGCTCCCCAATGGCATCTCGCTCCCACCCATGTCTCACTCTCTCCTGTGTCTCTCTCTCTGTCTCCGCCGTCCCTCCTCCTCCCGTCTCTCTCCTCCCCCGTCTCTCTCCTCCCATCATCTTTCTCCTCCCTGTCTCTCTCTTCCCCCCGTCTCTCTCTCCCCCCATTTCTCCTCCCCCCGTTTCTCCTCCCGCCGTCTCTACTCGCCCTGTCTCTCCTCCCACCGTCTCTCTCTCCCTGTCTCTCTCTCTCCCAGTCTCTCTCTCTCTCTCTCCCCCCATCTCGCTCTCCCCCTCTCTCCTCCCCGTCCCTCCTTCCCCTCTCTCCTCCTCGTGTCTCCTCCCCCGTCTCTCTCTCTCTCTCTCCCCTCCATCTCTCTCTCCCCCTCTGTCCTCCCCGTCCCTCCTTCCCCTCTCTCCTCCCCTGTCTCTCTCTCTCCCCATCTCTCTCTATCCCCTCCATCTTTCTCTCCCCCTCTCTCCTCCCACCGTCTCTCTCCCCCTCGTCTCTCCTCTCCCCGTCTCTCTCTCCTGCGTCTCCCTCTCCCTCCCACCGCATCTCTCTCTCTCTGACCGCCGTCTCTTCTCCCCGTGTCTCTCTCCACCAAGTGTCTCGCTCTCTGCCCCGTCTCTCCTCCTCCTATCTCTCTCCCTGGTATCCCGTCTCTCTCTGTCCGCTCCTCGGTCTCACTCCCCTCCCGGCTCTCACCCTCCCCCTCACCCCCCGCTGTCTCTCTCCCACCCACCCCCCAAGCTCGTTCCCTTCCTGTCTCTCCCCCCTCCCCCCTTCACAGGTTCGCTCCCCTCCCCCCCTTGCCGTCTCCCTCCCCCCTCCCCCCCACAAGGCTCGCTCTCCTCCCGGCTCTCTCTTGCCCTCACTGACATTCTTTCCCCCAGTCTCTCGCTCCCTGCCAGTCTCCCTCCCGCCCTCTCTCCACCCGCTTTGCGCCCCACCCCACTCCCATCTCTCCCCCACCCCCCATCTCTCCCACCCCCAGTCTCTTCTCCCCCCCGTCTCTCTCCTTCAACTCCCTCTCCCCAGGCTTGCTCTCCCCCTCTCTCTCCCTCCTCCCATGTCTCTGTCTCCTCCGTCTCTCTCTCTCTTCTTGTCTCTCTCCCCCACTCCCCCGGCTCTTACGCGCCTCTGTCTCTCACGCGCGCCCCCCGTCTCTAGCTCCGCCATCTCTCTCCCTCCTGCTCTCTTTCCCCTGCCCTCCCTCCTCCTCCTCTCCCCCCACCGTCTCTCTCCTCTCGCCTTTCTCTCCCAGTCTCTCTCTCTCTCATCCTACCCGTCTCTCTATCCTCCCGTCTCTCTCCCACCCCACCCTCCCTTCTCTCTCCCTCACCATCCCCACCCCCCCACACCCCGTCTCCCTCCCCTTCCCATCTTTCTGTCACACCCCCCCCACCGTTTTCTCTCTCGACCCCCCACCGTCTATGTCTCCATCCCCCCTGGATTTCCCTCCCTCCCCCCTGTCTATCTGTCCCTTCCCCCTCCCGTCTCTCCCCGCCCCAACTTTCCCTCCTGCCATCTCTCCCTACCCTCCCTGTCTCTCTCCCCCCCAGTTTCTCCTCCCCCTATCTCCCTCTTCCCTGCCCCGTCTCTCGCTCTCTCCCTTTCTCTCTCTTCCCCCTGTCTCTCTCTTCCCCCTGTCTCTCCCTCCCCCCATCTCTTCTCCCTCTGACTAGCTCTTCCTCTCTCTCTCTCTCTCCTCCCCATGACCCTTTGTCACCCCCGTCTCCCTCCTCCCCCATCTCTCTCTCTTCCCCTCGTCTCTCTCTCCCCGCCCATCTCTCACTTCACCCCTGTCTCTCTCACTTCACCCCCGTCACTCTCTCTCCCCCGTCTCTCTCTCTCCCCCATCTCTCTCTCCCTGTCTCCTCTTGCTCCCACCCGTGTCTCTCTCCCCCACGTGCCTCTCTCTCTCTCTCCCCCTCACCCCCATGTCTCTCTCCTCCCATCTCTCTCTCTCTCTCTCCCCCCCGGTCTCTCTCTCCCCATCTCTCTCTCTTCCCCCGTCTCTCTCTCTCTCTCCCCCATCGTGTCGCTCGCTCTCTCCCCCCGACTCTCTCTCCCACCCGTGTCTCTCTTCCCCAAGTGTCTCTATCTCCCCTGTCTCTCCTCCCCCTGTCTCTCTCCTCCCTGTCCCTCTCTCCACCAACTGTCTCTCTCTTCCCCCCCATCTCTCCTCCTCCTGTCTCTCTCCCTCGCAACCATCTCTCTCTCCACCAAGTGTCTCTCTCTTCCCCCCCATCTCTCCTCCTCCTGTCTCTCTCCCTCGCAACCCCATCTCTCTCTCCATCAAATGTCTCTCTCTCTCTCCCTTTCTCTCTCCCTCCCCGTCTCTCTCCAGTCTCTCTCTCTCCCGCCATCCATCTCTCTCTCTTCTCCATCTCTCTGCCCCGTCTTTCTCTCTCTCTCTGCTGTCTCTCCTCCCCCCCCCCGTCTCTCTGCTCCCCGTGTCTCTCTCCACCACCAAGTCTCTCTCTCTCTCCCCATTTCTCTCCCCCCCCCCCCCCCGCCCCACCCCACTCTCCCATTCCTGTCCCTCGCCTTCCCTGCCATGTCGTTCTTCCCCACCCGGGCTTGCTCTCCCTACCGTCTTTCTCTTGCTCCCCCCACCCCCTCCATCACTCTCTCCCCGTCTCTTGTTCTCCCTGCCTCACTTCCCCACCCCCCCGCCTTCTCTCCCCCTGCCACTCTCCCTCCCCCCTCCCATCTCTCCACCCCCCTGTCTCACCCTCCCCCAGTCTCTCATCCCCCCTTCTCCCTCCTCCCCTGTCATGCAAGTACATTCTGTTTGTAGCCACCAGATGGCGTCATTGTTGGAGGCCACTGAGCAGCAAGTACATGGTGCTGCTCAGATATAAAAAACCAGCCATTTTGAGAGTCAGGCACTTTGGGCCTAAATAAAGCAGAGCCAAGGTTGTACCTTGCTTAGTTAAACAGTACTCAGTTCGAACCTTTATTGCATACATAATATTTGGCGACGAGAATACAAGAACCTTTGTTTGCAAAATGAGCACGATTGGATTTTTAGAGCAATTCGTGGAGGGAGAAGATTGGGCAGGGACTTTGTGAGCCGTTTGAACCAATACTTCGTGGCCAACAAAATGATGGGGGTCGACGATGAAGATCGGCGCCGGGTCGTGTTCCTCACCGTGTGCGGTTCAAAGATCTACGGTCTGATAAAGAATCTACTCATGCCTAGTGATCCAACAGAGAAAACGTACGAGGAGTTGTGTACATTGGTACGGGAGCACCTCAAGCCAGTCGACAGCATCATCATCTCGAGATACAGGTTTTATACGCACGTTCGATCGGAGGGCCAGAGCACGGCGAAATTCGTTGCCGACCTGTGACGTCTAGCGGGACCGTGCAAGTTTGGGGCAGTGTTGGCAGACATGCTGCGGGACTTCTTTGTTATCGGTATCAACCACAAGGTGATCCTGCACAAACTTCTGGTGGTGGAGGAGTTGGATTTAAAAAGGGCCATCCAGATCGCTCAATCATGTATGACGACGGACAGGAGTTTAAAGCAAATAGCGGTGAAGAATCGAACCTCGGTAAGTACTGTAAATGCGATTGATTTGGCGTTCAGCAGAGCGGCACATGGCAGGACCTATCCGGCCTATTCGCGAAACCTGTGGCTGCCCAACGTCCGCCAGCGGGAATGTATCCGACTTCTCCGTGTTGGCGTTGTGGGGGAAATCATCGGCACCAGCAGTGCCGATTTAAGCAACATAGTTGCAATGGCTGTCTGAGAGTGGGGCATCTCCAGCGCACAGATAGATAGATTTTTAACCAATAAGGGAATTAAGGGTTACGGGGAGAGGGCGGGTAAGTGGAGCTGAGTCCACGGCCAGATCAGCCATGATCTTATTGAATGGCGGAGCAGGCTCGAGGGGCTAGATGGCCTACTCCTGTTCCTAATTCTTATGTTCTTATGTTCTTATGTTCTAAGTGTCCACAGGCTACGATCAACAGGGTTTTGAAACAAGATCAGTACCTGTTACTGAAGGCTGATGACTTGTTTGCGATGATAGACAGAGGGAAGTCGTTCACAAAACTGGACTTGACGTCGGCCTATATGACGCAGGAGTTGGTCGGGACGTCGAAGAGACTTACATGCATTAACATGCACAAAGGACTGTTTATTTATCACAGGTGCCCATTTGGAGTTCGCTCGGCTGCAGCAATATTCCAGAGGAATATGGAAAGTCTACTGAAGTCCGTTCCCAGAACTGTCGTGTTCCAAGATGACATCCTGATCACCGGTCGTGACTCCAAGGAACATCTGAACAACCTGGAAGAGGTTCTACTGCATTTGGACAGAGTGGGACTCAGACATAAACACTCAAAGTGCGTTTTCATGGCTCCGGAGGTTGAATTCCTCGGGAGGAAAATCGCCGCTGATGGCATCAGAACTACTGACATGAAAACCAAAGCCATCAAAAATGCACCCAAGTCACAGAATGTGACGGAGCTGTGTTCGTTCCTGGGTCTACTCAACTACTTTGGTAACTTCCTACCTAAATTCAGCACATTACTTGAACCACTGTACATGCTATTGAGAAAAGGCAACAACTGGGTGTGGGGCGCATTGCAAGAGAGAGCTTTCGAGAAAGCCACCAATCTGCTTTGCTCGAACAAGCTGCTGGTACATTATGACCCATGTAACCATTTAGTTGTGGCCTGTGACGCATCGTCATATGGAATTGGTTGCATGTTACAACAAGCCAATGAGTCGGGGAAACTTCAACTTGTCGCGTATGCATCCAAAAGTTTGTCTAAAGCAGAAAGAGCCTACAGTATGGTAGAAAAAGAAGCTTTAGCATGTGTATTATGGTGTTAAAAAGATACCAGTTCGGTCTGAGGTTCGAATTAGAGACTGATCACAAGCCGCTCATTTCGTTGTTTTCCGAAAGCAAAGGTGATACGTCCTTACTACACAGTATAAATGCACAAGAGGCCCATGCTTGAGAGAAGGTCAGTCTGTGACCTGTCCTTTATTCCTCAGCACTCAAGTGATCAAGGTGAGTGGAGCTTCCCCTTTTATACCTGAAGGTCCAGGTTAGGAGTGTCTCCCACCTAGTGGTCAGTGTTCTCACGGTGTACAACTTAGGTCAGTTTATACATGGGTTACAATGCTGGTTGAATACATGACATCACCTCCTCCCCAAAATCTTATTGGGATCACAGGTTGAGTCTCTCTGGTGGTTAATGCTCCCTTGTAGAGCGCCTGAGTTGGGGCTCCGGTTATTGGGCGCTGGCCTGAGTGTCTGCTGTTTGCAGTGCCTCAGGCCTGTCCGGACTGCCCACAGTGACTGGGCTCTCCTCCCTTTGGTTCCGGTGTTCTGTCACCTGTGGTAGAGTGAACTCTATATCGTGTTCTTCCTCTGCTTCTTCTATGGGGTTGCTGAACCTCCTTTTTGTTTGATCCACATGTTTACGGCAGATTTGTCCATTGGTAAGTTTAACTACCAGAATCCTATTTCCCTCTTTGGCAACCACAGTGCCTGTGAGCCATTTGGGCCCTGCAGCGTAGTTGAGGACAAAAACAGGATAATTTACATCAATACATCGCACCCTCGCATTCCTGTCATGGTAGTCATATTGTGACTGGCGCCTGCTCTCGACAATTTCTTTCATGGTGGGGTGTATAAGGGATCATCGGGTTTTGAGCGTCCTTTTCATTAGTAGCTCTGCGGGTGGAACCCCTGTGAGCGAGTGTGGTCGGGATCTATAGGCCAACAGGAGGCGTGATAAGCGGGTTTGTAGGGAACCCCCTTGGAATCTGAGCATCCCCTGTTTGATTATCTGCACTGCTCGTTCTGCCTGGCCGTTTGAGGTCGGCTTGAACGGTGCCGTTCTAAATGGTTAATTCCATTGCCTGCCATGAAGTCCTGGAATTCAGTGCTTGTGAAGCACGGGCCATTGTCGCTGACCAAGATGTCCGGTAGACCGTGGGCGGCGAACATTGCCCGTAGACTTTCTACCGTGGCAGAGGATGTGCTTGAATTTAAAATGTCACACTCGATCCATTTGGAGTAGGCGTCTACTACAACCAAAAACATTTTCCCCATGAAAGGACCTGCTTAGTCCACATGGATGCGTGACCAAGGCTTGACGGGCCATGGCCAGGGGCTAAGGGGGGCTTCCCTGGGCGCATGGCCCAGCTGCAAACACAAAGTTCCAGATCCGCGTCTATCCCTGGCCACCAAACGTGTGACCTGGCAATTGCCTTCATCGTGACAATGCCCGGGTGCCCATTGTGGAGTTCTCTGATGAACACCTCTCTGCCCATCTGGGGCATGACTACGCAGTTTCCCCACAGTAGGCAATCGGCCTGAATCGAGAGTTCATCCTTGCGCCTGTGAAATGGTTTAAATTTCTCAGGGCATGCCCTGTACGTGGCTGCCCAGTCCCCATTCAGGACACATTTCTTGACTAGAGACAATAGCGGGTCTCTATTTGTCCAGACTTTAATCTGACGGGCTGTCACGGGTGAGCCTTCGCTTCCGAAAGCTTCAACAGCTATGACCATCTCAGCACCATGCTCGGTAGCCCCCTCAGTGGTGGCTAGTGGGAGCCTGCTAAGTGCATCGGCGCAGTTTTCGGTGCCCGGTCTGTGCCGAATTGTATAGTCATAGGCAGCTGACGTGAGTGCCCACCTCTGTATGCGGGCCGATGCGTTTGCATTTATGGCCTTGTTGTCGGCCAAAAGGGACGTTAGGGGTTTGTGATCTGTCTCCAGCTCAAATTTCCTGCCAAACAGGTACTGGTGCATTTTCTTTACCGCATATACACATGCGAGCGCCTCATTTTCTACCATTCTTTCTGCCTGGGACAGACTCCTGGAGGCATAAGCTACCGGCTGTAACTGACCCTTGGCATTGACATGCTGGAACACACACCCGACACCATAGGACGACGCATCGCACGTTAACACAAGTTTCTTACATGGGTCATATAGCGTTAACAGTTTGTTGGAACATAACAAATTGCGTGCTCTATTAAAAGCCCTTTCCTGGCTGTCCCACCAGACCCATTCGCGACCTTTGCGTAGGAGCACGTGTAGCGGCTCTAGCAGCGTGCTCAATTTGGGAAGGAAGTTACCAAAATAGTTCAGGAGCCCCAGGAACGAACGCAGCTCCGTTGTGTTACGGGGTCTGGGTGCTCTCTGGATCGCTTCCGTCTTGGATGCAGTAGGGCTGATCCCGTCTGCTGCTACCCTAATCCCCAGGAATTCTACCTCTGGAGCTAGGAAGACGCACTTCGCCTTTTTCAGTCGCCGACCTACCCGGTCCAGTCTGCGTAGCACTCCTCCAGGTTGTGGAGGTGTTCTTCAGTATCGTAACCCGTAATGAGGATGTCGTCCTGAAAAACCACCGTCCCTGGAATCGACTTGAGGAGGCTTTCCATATTTCGTTGGAAGATCGCGGCGGCCGAGCGAATCCCGAATGGACATCTATTGTACTCAAACAACCCCTTGTGTGTCGTGATAGTGGTCAGCTTCTTTGACTCACTCGCCAGCTCCTGGATCATGTAAGCTGAGGTCAGGTCCAATTTTGAAAAAAGTTTGCCACCGGATAGCGTCGCAAAGAGGTCCTCCGCTCTCGGTAGCGGGTACTGGTCTTGGAGTGACATCCGATTGATGGTGGCCTTGTAATCGCCACATATCCTGACCCACCCATCCGCCTTGAGCACCGGCACAATCGGGCTCGCCCAGTCACTGAATTCGACTGGCGAGATGATGCCTTCCCTCAACAGGCGGTCCAATTCGCCTTCTATCTTTTCCCGCATCACGTACGGCACCGCTGTGGCCTTGTGGTGTACTGGTCTGGTGTCTGGCTTTATGTGAATCACTACCTTGGCCCCCATGAAAGTGCCAATGCTGGGTTGAAATAATGAGTCAAATTTGTCCAGGACCTGTGAGCATGATACTCGCTCCATAGAGGAAATTGCATTGACATCGCCCCTTTTCCAGTTCATGACAGCAAGCCAACTCCTCCCCAATAGTGCGGGACCGTCCCCTGGGACAATCCAGAGTGGCAACCTGTTCTCCGAATCTTTGTGGGTCACGATTACCGTGGTGCTGCCTAGCACTGGAATGATCTGCTTTGTGTAAGTCCGTAGCTGTGCGTCAATCGGCGATAATTTTGGCCTCCTGGCCTTGGATGCCCACAACTTTTCGAACTGTTTGATACCCATCAGGGACTGGCTGGCACCTGTGTCTAACTCCATTGATACTGGGATGCCATTGAGGAGCACTTTCATCATTATCGGTGGCGTCCTGGTGTATGAACTGTATATGTGCTCCACATGAACTCGCTGAACTTTAGCTTCCAGCGATTTCCCCCAGTGTCCATTTCTGCAATTTCTGCAGGTATTTTGCTCATCTCTGCAAACTCCGGCTGAATATATGCCTCCACGCCTCCAGCATGAGTTGCGGTTTGAAACAAAAGGTCCCTTGCCAGTCGATCGTCCCTGACTGCCCCTGTTATTGTCCTTGAGTGCACCATTAACAGGTGTTGATAGCCCCATTACTGGCCGCATTGTCCCTTGCAATGGCGTGAATCGCTGTTCAGCTTGCCATTGTCTCTGTCGAACTCCCCCTCTGGGTTCGACTACATGTTGGGGCATGCCTGACTGCCCTTGTCTGCCTGGAGAACTGTGTGCTGCTTTAACAATGTTGAATCTCTGTCCCAACCATTCCTTAACATAGTACCTCTCGTCTGTTCTGCTAGTGGCCATGCTCGCGTGGTTTAAATCCCAGTTTCTTGTCGCCATTGATACGTCCTTACTACACAGTATAAATGCACAAGAGGCCTATGCTTGAGAGAAGGTCAGTCTGTGACCTGTCCTTTATTCCTTAGCACTCAAGTGATCAAGGTGGGTGGAGCTTCCCCTTTTTTACCTGAAGGTCCAGGTTAGGAGTGTCTCCCACCTAGTGGTCAGTGTTCTCACGGTGTACAACTTAGGTCAGTTTATACATGGGTTACAATGCTGGTTGAATACATGACAAAAGGTATCAATACCAACGCTTCATCCCGCATCCAAAGGTGGGCGCTGACATTATCTGCCTATGATTATGTCATTCGCCACAGAGAATTGTGCCGATGCTTTGAGCCGGTTGCCGTTGCCCACACTGGAGGTGGAAACGCCACAACCGGCAGATTTAATGTTATTCATGGATGCTTTTGAGAATGAAGGTACCCTTGCCACGGCTCAACAAGTTAAGACCTGGACCAGCCAGGACCCAATATTATTGGTGGTAAAGGGTTGCATCCTCAAAGGGGATTGGTCTGCCATACCTAAGCAAATGAGCGAGGAGGCCAAGCCATGCATTCGTCACAAGGACAAACTGTCTATTCAAGCAGATTGCATATTGTGGGGCAATCGTGTTGTAATGCCTAAGAAAGGGAGAGAGAAGTTTGTGCGTGAGTTACACAGCACACATCCTGGCATAGTGATGATGAAGGCTTTTACATATGTAACACCTTGTAACCAGCATTCTACCGCCACCAGAGGGCGCTTCTGTTGGAGTCCCAAGGGATCCCAGCATCCCTTGGGAGCACTGCATATAAGCAAGCCTCCCATGCTGTGCGAACACTCTGGAGTCAGAATAAAGAGAATAAGGTCACACCTACTCAAGTCGACACAACTCAGTCACATTGCTTTATTTGAGACATAACAACTGGTGACGAGTAATAGATAATGAACCATCATTTGAAAATGTTAGTATCCTAGAGAAATTCTCAGAAGGTGACTCTGGGGAAGCCTTCGTGGACCAATACTTCATGGCCAACGAGCTGGAAGGGAATGTGAACGCTACCAAACGATGGGCGAACCTCCTCACCGTCTGCGGGGCAACAACCTATGGCCTCATGAAGAATCTTCTTGCTCCGGTGAAACCAACAACCAGATCGTATGAAGAACTGTATACACTGGTCCAGGAGCACCTAAATCCGAAGGAGAGCGTTCTGATGGCAAGGTATCGATTTTATACAAGTCAACGGTCTGAAGACCAGGAAGTGCTGAGCTACGTAGCCGAACTAAGGCGCCTTGCAGGACATTGCGAATTTGGTGGATTCCTGGAGCAAATGCTAAGAGACTTTTTGTGCTTGGGATTGGCCATGAGGTTATCTTCGCAAACTATTGACTGTTGAAACACCGAACCTGAGCAAAGCCATAATGATAGCCCAGGCATTTATGTCCACCAGCGATAACACCAAACAAATTTTGCAGCATAAAGATGCATCGGCAAGTACTGTACACAAAATAACGTCTTTTTCAGACAGAAATGCATATGGCAGAACCTACACGCCTGCAGCTGCACAATCTCAGATGAATCAGAGTCCGCCATGAAGTGTGATTGTGAGGCAAGTAACACCTTGTTGGCGCTGCGGAGCTGATCATCGAGCCCATCAATACCGCTTCAAACACTATGCGTGCAAAGGCTGTGGAATAATGGGACACCTCCAGCGAATGTGCAGAAGAGCTGCAAACCATGCAAACCACCACTTTGCAGAGGAAGACCGATCTATGGCAGATCAAACTGAACTAGAACCGAGGAGGCAGAAGTGTGTGGGGTACACACCTTCACCACGAAATGTCCACTGATCATGTTAAAAGTTAAACTGAACGGAATTAACGGAATTGGACACAGGTGCGAGTCAGTCTATCATAAGCAAAAAGGCCTTCGAGAGGCTGTGGTGCAAAAAGGCACAAAGGCCTAAGCTGAGCCCTATTCATATCAAGCTGAGAACTTACACTAAAGAGCTGATCCCTGTAATTGGCAGTACAGCAGTAAAAGTCTCCTATGATGGAGTGGTGCACGAACTACCATTATGGATTGTACCAGAAGATGGCCCCACACTGTTTGGCAGAAGCTGGCTGGGAAAAATTTGCTGAAACTGGGACAACATCCGAGCACTTTCGTCGGTCGACGACGCCTCGTGTGCTCAGGTTTTGAGCAAGTTCCCGTCGTTGTTTGAGCCAGGCATCGGAAATTTCTCTGGGGCGAAGGTGCAGATCCACTTGGTTCCCGGTACACGACCCATCCACCACAAGGCACGTGCAGTGCCATACATGTTGTGAGAGAAAGTGGAGATCGAACTGGATAGGCTGTAACAAGAGGGCATCATCGCGCCGGTTGAGTTCAACGAGTGGACCAGTCCGATTGTTCCGGTTCTCAAGGGCGATGGCACGGTCAGAATTTGTGGGGACTATAAAGTAACGATTAACCGTTTTTCACTGCAGGACCAGTACCCACTACCCAAGGCAGACGACCTATTTGCGACGCTGGCAGGAGAGAAGACGTTCACCAAGTTGGACCTGACCTCGGTCTACATGACGCAGGAGCTGGCGGAATCTTCGAAAGGCCTCACCTGCATCAACACGCACAAAGGTCTGTTCATCTACAATCGATGCCCGTTTGGGATTCGATCGGTCACGGCTGTTTTTCAAAGGAACATGGAGGGTCTGCTAAAGTCGGTTCCGTGCACCATGGTTTTCCAGGACGTCATATTGATCACAGGGTCGGGACACCATCGGACACTTGCAAAACCTGAAAGAGGTTCTAAGTCGGCTAGATCGTGTGGGACTCAGGTTGAAACGCTCGAAGTGTGTTTTCCTGGCGCCAGAGGTCGAGTTCTTAGAGAGAAGAATCGCGGCAGATGGCATCAGACCCACTGACGCCAAGACGGAGGCCATCAATAACACGCCGAGACCACAGAACGTGACGGAGCTGTGGTCGTTCCTGGCACTCCTCAATTATTTTGGTCATTTCCTATCCGGGTTAAGAACCTTGCTACAACCTCTACATGTGTTGTTATGCAAGGGAGATGACTGGATATGTTTAAAATCACGTGACTGCTTTTGAGAAAGCCAGAAATCTGTTATGTTCCAACAAACTGTATGTTCTGTATGACCCATGTAAACGTTTAGAGTTAGCTTGCGATGCGTCTTCGTACTGGGTTGGGTGTGTGTTACAACAAGTAAACGAATCGGGAACATTGCAACCAGTCACTTATGCGTCCAGGAGTTTGTCCAAGGCCGAAAGGGCCTACGGCATGATTGAAAAAGAAGCTCTGGCTTGCGTTTATGGGGTGAAAAAAATGCACCAATATCTGTTTGGGCTTAAGTTTGAGTTAGAAACTGACCATAAGCCACTCATATCGCTATTGTCAGAGAGCAAAGGTATTAATACCAATGCCTCTGCTCGCATCCAAAGATGGCCGCTCACGGTGTCTGCATATAACTATGTAATTCGCCACAGGCCAGGCACAGAGAACTGCGCTGATGCTCTCAGTCGGCTACCATTGCCCACCACTGGGATGGAAATGGCACAGCCTGCAGACTTGCTCTTGGTGATGGATGCATTTGAAAACGAAAAGTCACCCGTTACGGCCCGCCAGATCAAGACCTGGACCAGCCAGGATCCTTTACTGTCCGTTGTAAAAAACTGTGTCCTCCATGGGAGCTGGTCCAACATCCTAGCGGAGGTGCATGAAAAGATCAAGCTGTTCCAGCAGCGCAAAGACAAAATGTCCATACAGGCAGACTGTCTTTTGTGGAGTAATCGCGTGGTTTTGCCTCAGAAAAGCAGGAAAATGTTCATACGCGACCTACACAGTAACCTCCCAGGCATCGTAATGATAAAAGCTATAGTCAGATCCCATGGGCCCAAGTTTCCACATGATTCACGCCTGATTTTTAGGAGCAACTGGTGGAGAACGGACTATTTTAGAAATCGCAATTCTCCACATTTTTTTTTCTGCAGTTCTAGTCAGGTAGAACAGTTCAAGTTTAGAACAGAATTTTTTCTTCAAAAGGGAGCGTGTCCGGCCACTGACACCTGATTTGAAAGTTTCTACAGTGAAAATGTACTCCAAACTAAAGTAGAATGGAGCCAGTGAAGATTTTTGTAGAACTGAAAAAACCTGTTCTACACATAAAAAAATCAGGCGCAGGTTACAAATTAGGCGTCCAGAACGAGGGGGGGGGAGGGGAACTCATTAAATTTGACAATAAATCCTTATTTATACTTCTACAAATATTATACAAATAAATCCAACCTGAATAAACATTTATAAGCCAAGAAAAGATTAAATAAACCATCTTCCTACCTGTGTGAAAGTGCTTCAGCCAGGGAGAATTCTGCAGCTGTTCGTGCCGCTGAGCGAGGGAGGGAGAGGGAGAGAGAGAGAGGGAGGGAGAGAGAGAGAGGGGAGGGAGAGAGAGAGGAGAGGTAGTGAGAGAGAGAGGGGGGGTCGGGGGAGCGGGTGTCGGGTCGGGGGGAGGGAGCGGGTGTCGGGGGGGGGGGGAGAGCGGGCCTCGGGTCGGGGCGGGGGGTGGGGGGGAGAGCGGGTCTCGGTCGGGGCGGGGGGGAGCGGGTCTCGGGTGTCGGGGCAGGGGGAGCGGGTCTCGGGTCTCGGGTATCGGTCGGGGCGGGGGGGGGGAGCGGGTGTCGGGTCGGGTCTGGTCGGCGGTGGGGGGGCGGGGAGCGAGTGTCGGGTCTGGTCGGGCGGGGAGCAGGAGCTGGCCGTGGGAGGAGCCTCATTCACGCAGCCCCAGTGAGGCCATTGGGCCAGGGCTAGGGGCTGCGTGCTTCGGGCCCCTCCCACACAGTTCAGCGCCTGGAGCTACTGCACTTGCGTGCCGACTGTAGCGCGCATGTGCAGAGGTCCCGGCACTGTTTTCAGTGCAGGGACCTGGCTCCGCACCCCCCACAGCTCGTGCCGGCTGCGCCGAGTGCCACAGGACCTGTAAGTCGGTGGAGACTACCGAGGATTTTTTTAGGCGCCAGCTCGGAGGGGCGCCCGTTTTTTTTCTTGAGGAAACTTGGGCCCCATGTGTGGTGGCCGAACATCGACTCAGATTTGGAGTCTTACGTGCGCCAATGCAACACTTGCTTTCAACTGAGCAATGCACCCAGGGAGGCAGCGCTAAGTTTGTGGTCATGGCCCTCCAAACCATGGTCGAGGATCCACGTTGACTTCGCTGGCCCGTTTCTAGTCAAAATATTTTTGGTTGTTGTGGATGCTTATTCAAAATGGATTGAGTGTGTAATAATGTCTGTAAACACGTCCATTGCCACCATCGAAAGCCTAAGAGCCATGTTTGCCACGCACGGCCTCCCTGATGTACTTGTCAGCGACAATGGGCCGTGCTTCATCAGCGCTGAATTCAAGGAATTCATGACCCGTAATGGGATCAAGCACGTCACATCTGCCCCGTTCAAGCCCGCATCTAATGGTCAGGCAGAACAGGCACTCCAAACAATTAAACAAAGCTTGAAATGCGTGTCGGAAGGCTCCCTGCAGACTCGCCTGTCCCGGGTCCTGCTCAGCTACCGCTGGAGCTGTGCATGATTTACCACTATGGATTGTACCAGGTGATGGCGCAATGCTGTTTGGCAGAAGCTGGCTAGGAAAGATCCGATGGAACTGGGACGACATCAAAGTACTGCCTTCAGTGAATGATGCCTCGTGTGCCCAAGTGCTAAACAAATTCCCGTTGTTATTCGAGCCAGGCATCGGCAACTTCACAGGCACCAAAGTGCAGATCCATCTAGTCCCTGATGCACGACCCATTCATCACAAGGCCCGAGCGGTTCCATACATGATGCGAGAGAAAGTCGAGATCAAGGCTGGACAGACTTCAACGTGAGGGGACCATATTGCCAGTTGAGTTCAACGAGTGGGCCAGTCCAATTGTTCCAGTGTTGAAAAGCGATGGGACGGTCAGAATCTGCGGGGACTACAAGGTAACGATCAACCGAGTCTCATTACAGGACCAGTACCCACTACCCAAAGCGGATGACCTGTTCGCAATGCAAGCAGGGGTGAATTCGTTCACCAAGCTGGACCTAACCTCTGCTTACATGACACAGGGGCTGGCTGAACCGTCAAAAAAATTGATGTGCATCAACACGCACAAAGGACTGTTCATATACCACAGATGCCTCTTTGGGATTCGTTCGGCTGCGGCCATCTTCCAGAGGAACATGGAGAGTCTGCTGAAATCAGTTCCGCGCACCATGGTGTTTCAAGACAACACCACCGAACACTTGCATAACCTGGAAGAGGTTCTAAAGCGACTGGACAGAGTGGGACTCAGGTTGAAATGCTCCAAGTGTGTTTTCCTGGTGCCAGAGATCGAATTCCTGGGGAGAAAGATTGCGGTGGACGGCATCAGACCCACGGACTCCAAGACATAGGCCATCAAGAATACACCCAGGCCACAGAATGTGACGGAGCTGCATTCGTTCCTGGGACTCCTCAACTATTTTGGTAACTTTCTACCGGGGTTGAGCACTTTGCTGGAACCTTTGCATTTACTGCTACGCAAGGGTGATGACTGGGTTTGGGGTAAATCTCAAGAGACAGCCTTTAATAAGGCCAGAAACCTGCTATGTTCTAACAAGTTATTTGTATTGTATGACCCCTGTAAACGTTTAGTGCTAGCTTGTGATGCATCTTCATACGGGGTCGGTTGTGTGTCACAGCAAGCCAATGTGTCGGCAAACTGCAACTGGTTGCATATGCGTCCAGAAGTTTATCTAAGGCTGAAAGAGCCTACAGTATGGTTGAGAAAGAAGCATTAGCATGCGTATAAGGGGTTAAGAAAATGCACCAATACCTATTTGAACTCTGGTTCGAGCTCGAAACCGACCACAAGCAACTCATTTCACTGTTCTCAGAAAGCAAAGGTATTAACACCAATGCTTCGTCCCGCATCCAAAGATGGGCACTGAGTCTGTGGTCATGGCCATCCAAACCGTGGTCCAGGATCCATGTAGATTTTGCAGGTCCCTTCCTGGGCAAGATGTTTTTAGTGGTGGTGGATGCTTATTCGAAGTGGATAGAATGCATAATCATGTCATCCAGTACATCCACAGCAACCATAGAGAATCTCAATGTCATGTTTGCCACACATGGTCTGCCTGACATAGTGGTGAACGACAATGGATCGTGCTTCACCAGTCAGGAGTTTCAAGAATTTGTAAAACTTAATGGCATAAAACATGTAAGGTCAGCACCGTTCAAGCCTGCTTCCAACGGGCAAGCAGAACGTGCAGTACAAATTATCAAGCAAAGCTTGAGAAAAGTAACCCAAGGGTCACTGCAGACCCGCTTGTCTTGCATACTGCTGAGTTACAGGACAAGACCCCACACTCACAGGGATCTCGCCTGCTGAACTCATGAAGAAAAGAGGTCTTAAGACCAAGTTACCTCTTGTACATCCGGATTTAAATAATCATGTTAAATACAGAAGACAGAGTCAACAAGGGTACCATGATCGCGCAACTGTGTCACGCGAGATTTATGTTAATGATCCTGTATATGTGTTGAATTATGGTCAGGGTCTCAAATGGATCGCTGGTATGGTCATGGCCAAGAAGGGCAACAGAATATTTGTTATTAAGCTCAAGAATGGACAAACTTGCAGGAAACACATGGATCAAACAAAGCTGAGGCACACAGATGAGCCAGAGCAGTGGACGAAGAAACCGTCGACAACCAACCAACCACCTTCAGTGAACTCAAGGGTCATCAGTGAACCCAGAATTTCCATCATGGACTTGTTCAATAAAAATGGACTTGCAATTTCTGACATGGCCACTGCCACCCCTAACAAGTCAGCCAGCCACAACAGATTCCGCACATTCACCCAAGGCTGGAATCGAACTGAGACAGTCAACCCGGGAGCGTAAAGCACCGGACCATCTCAACCTGTGAAAGACTGTGATAAGATCTCAGAGGAGGGTATTGTCATATGTGTACATGCTGTTTGTAGCCACCAGATGGTATCATTGTTGGAGGCCACTGAGCAGCACGCACATGGTGCTGCTCGGGTATAAAAGGCCAGACATTTTGTGAGTCAGACACTTTGGGACTAAATAAAGCAAAGGCAAGGTTGTACCTTGCTTAGTTAAACAGTACTCAGTTTGAACCTTTATTGCATAGATAACACTCTCCCTCCTTCTCCCTCTCTCTCTCTCGCTCTCTACCCTCCTCTCTCTCCCTCCCCATCTCGCTCTCTTTTCCCCCTCTCTTCCCCGGTCTCTTCCACCTCATCCCAACTCTCCCTTCCCCCGTCACTCACGCATCCCCTCGATTATGTCTTCTCCCCCCATCCTCCATCTCTCTCTCCCCTCTCTCTCACTCTTCCCCTGTCTCTCTCTCTCTCCTCCACCTATCTCTCTCTTCCCCACCGTGTCTCTCTCTCTCCCCCCATTTCTCTCTCCCCCACCAGTCTCGCTCTCCCCCTCCTCTCTCTCTTCCCTCTTCTCCTCGTCTCTCTCCCCCTCTCTCTCTACCTCAGTCTCTGTCTCACTCCCCAGTCTCTCTCTCTCTCTCTCTCTCTTTCTCACCCCCTCCTCCTGTCTCTCACTCTCTCCCTCCCCTCTCTCGCTCTTTCCACTTCTCTCTCCCACACTCCTTCAGCTCTCTCCCTCCCCCGTCTCTTCCACTCTCCTCCTTCCTGGTCTTTCTCTAACCCCCCACCCACCCCGGTCTTTCTCTCCCCAGCTCTTCCCCACCCCCAGTCTCTCTCCCCTTCCCCCCGCCCCCCCGCTCTCCCCTCCCCCCCGCTCTCCCTCCCCTCCCTGCCCCTTCACACCCCCTCCCTCAGGTCTCTTTCTCCCCTTCCCCCCCCTTACTCCGTGGTCTCTCTCTCTCTCTCTCTCCTTTCTCCCCTCCCTCCCCCGTCTCTATCTCCCTCCCACACCGTCTCTCCCCGCCCCTTCTCTCCCCCTGTAGTGTCCCTGCACCGTACTACAAACTCACACAAGGCATGTACTGTAGACATAGTAACTACGTGACCTTAACCTTTATTCCCAGGACCAAGGAATGCTGACCCTGGGTGGGACCTCCCCTTTTATACCTGGAAAACCAGGTGAGGAGTGTCTCCCACAAGTTCGCCCCCTGTGGTCAGGGTGTGCATTTCTAGGGTATAAGTACAGTGTACAGGAGTTGCATGAAGGTTACAGTTACATGAAGATTACAGTTGCATGATGGTTACATACATGACATCCCCCACGACTTTCCCTCCCCCCATCTCACGCTACTATCCCCCATCTCACCCTTCCCCCCCCGCAACATCTCCCCCCACCCCACCTCGTCTCCCATGTGCTACCTCCCCTGTCTCTCCCTCCCCCGTCTACCTCTCTCCATCCCCTCTCACTTTCTTCCCCCTCTTCCCTTCCCTCTCATCTCTAACTCTCCCCCATCCTCCATCTCTCTCACACCCCCGTCTCTCTCTCTCCCCCAGTCTCTCTCTCATTCTCTCTCTCTATCTCTCCCCCCCGCCTCTTTCTCCTCCCCATCTCTCTCTCTCTCTTCCCCCCCCTCCCTCTTCCCCCTCTCTCCCCATGTCTCTCTCTCTTTCTCCTCCCGTGTCTTGCTCCCTCCGATCTCTCTTCTCCCCCCATCTCTCTCTTCTCCACCTACCTCTCCCTCCTCCCCATCTCTCCCTCACCATCCCATCTCTTTTTCTCTCACCATCCATCTCTTTCTCTCTCACGACCCCGCCTCTCTCTCTCCCCACATCTTTCCCCCCGTGTTTTCCTCCCCCCCCCCCACCCCCCGGCTCTCTCTCCCTCCTCCCCCCCGTCTTGCTCTCCCCCCACCTCTCCCTCTTCCTCCCGTCTCTCTCACCACCCTAGCTCTTTCTCTCGCCACTCTTTCTCACTTCTCCCTCCTCCCCCATCTATCTCCCCCACCCCCATTTCACTCGCTCACTTCCCCCATCTCTCTCTTGACCCCCTCACTCTCTCCCCGTCTCTTTCTATCTCATCCACTCCCCTGTCTCTCTCTCTCTCCCCCAGTCTCTTGCTGTCTCCCCACCACTCTCTCGCCACAACTTTCACTCTCCCCCCCTCTGTCTCTCTCCCCCGTCTCGCTCTCCCTCGCCTCTCGCTCCATCCCTTCTCTCTCTCACCACCCCGTCTCTCTCTCTCTCTCTCCTCCCCCCTTACTCTCTCTCTCTACCCCAGTCCCTCTCTCTACCCCCCCCTCTCTTCATGCCGTCTCTCTCACTCACCCCGTGGCTCCCTCTCATCTCTCCCTCCCTCCCTCCCTCTCGTCTCTCTCTCCACTCCGTCTCTCTCTCTCACCACCCAGTCTCGCTCCTCCCTCTCACTCTCTTCTCCTGTCTCTCTCTCCCCCGTCTCTCTCTCTCTCTTAGAACATAAGAACATAGAAAAAGGAGCAGGTGTAGGCCATACGGCCCCTCGAGCCTGCTCCACCATTTAAAAGATCAAGGCTGCTCCGATCATGGACTCAGGTCCACTTCCCTGCACGCTCCCCATAACCCCTTATTCCCTTATCGGTTAAGAAACTGCCTATCTCTGTCTTAAATTTATTCAATGACCCAGCTTCCACAGCTCTCTGAGGCAGCGAATTCCACAGATTTACAACCCTCTGAGAGAAGAAATTCCGCCTCATCTCAGTTTTAAATGGGCGGCCCCTTATTCTAAGATTATGCCCCCTAGTTTTAAACTCCCCGATCAATGGAAACATCCTCTTTGCATCCATCTTGTCAAGCTCCGTCATAATCTTATACGTTTCGATAAGATCACCTCTCATTCTTCTGAATTCCAATGAGTAGAGGCCCAACCTACTCAACCTTTCCTCATAAGTCAATCCCCTCATCTCCGGAATCAACCTAGTGAACCTTCTCTGAACTGCTTCCAAAGCAAGTATATCCTTTTGTAAATATGGAAACCAAAACTGTACACAGTATTCCAGGTGTGGCCTCACCAATACCCTGTATAACTGTAGCAAGACTCGTCCCCATCTCCCTCTTCTCCTCCCTCCATCGTCTCTCCCTCTCAACCCCCTCTCTCTCTCTCACCCTGTCTCTCACTCTCTCCCCCTCTCTTACTCCCCCATCTCTCTCATCCCTTCTTTCTCTCCCTCCTCCCCGTCTCTCACTCTCTCTCTCCCCCATCTCTCTCCATTCTCCCCCAACTCCTCCCTCCTCGTCTCTCACTTTCTCCCCAAACTCTACCATCACCCCACCTCGCTCACGCACTCCCTCCTCTCTCTGCCCCCTTCCCTCCCTTCCTCCCCTCCTTTCCACCCCACCCACCTCCACAGTCTCTTGCCCTTCCCTCTTCCCCCTCACTCTCTCTCTCCCTTCCCTGGTCTCTCTCTCCCCTCCCCACAGTCTCTCTCCCCTCACCACCCCCACCTCCCCCCCCCGCCTCCATGGTCTCTCTCTACTTTCTCCCCCCCCTGGTTTCTTTGCAAGAGGATTTGAGTACAGGAGCAAGGATGTCTTACTACAGTTATACAAGGCCTTGCTGAGACCACACCTGGAGTAGTGTGTGGAGTTTTGGTCTCCTTACCTAAGAAAGGATATACTTGCCATAGAGGGAGTGCACCGAAAGTTCACCAGACTCATTCCTGGGATGGCAGAACTGTCTTATGAGGAGAGATTGGGTTGACTAGTCCTGTATTCACTAGAGTTTAGAAGAATGAGAGAGGATCTCATTGAAACGTATACAATTCTGACGGGGTTTTACAGACTGGATGCAGGGAGGTTGTTTCCCCTGGCTGGGAAGTTTAGAACAAGGGGTCCCAGTCTCAGGATACGGGATAGGAAATGTAGGACCGAGAAGAGGAGAAATGTTTTCACTCACGGGGTGGTGAACCTGTGGAATTCTCTACCACAGAAGCTGTAGAGGCCAAATCACTGAATATATTTAAGAAGGAGATAGATAGATTTCTAGACTAAAGGTGTCATGTATTCAACTGTCATTGTAACCCATGTATAAGCTGACCTAAGTTGTATACCTTGAGAACACTGACCACAAGGGGAGAACTTGTGAGAGACACTCCTAACCTGGACTTTCCGGTATAAAAGGGGAAGCTCCACCCACCGTCTGCCTCTTGAGGTCTTGGTAATAAAGGTGTGATCTTTTCTCAAGTATGGGCCTCATGTGCATTTATACTGTATAGTAAGGACATATTATTGGCGACGTGAAACTGGGATTTAAACCACGCGAGCATGGCCACTAGCAGCATAGAAGAGAGGTACTGTGTTGGTGATGATTGGGACGACTTTATTGAGAGACTACAGCAAAGTTTTGTCACTAAGGAATGGTTGGGACAGGATTCGGCCGACAAATGCAGGGCTCATTTCCTGACGGTTTGTGGATCCAGAACGTACTCCCTGATGAAGGACCTTCTAGCGCCAGAGAAGCCAGCGGACAAGACGTTCGAAGAGCTCAGTAAGTTGATCGGGGAATACCTTAAACCGGCGAGCAGCATGTACATGGCGAGACACTGGTTTACACGCACCGGCGGCGAGAAGGACAATGCGTTCCAGACTTTGTGGCAGATCTCCGGCGACTGGCGAGCCTATGTAAATTCCCAGATGCATGCAGAGCGGAGATGCTGCGAGACTTTTTTATTGGGGGCATCGGGCACGCTGGGGTTTTCAGGAAACTGATTGAGACCAAAGACTTGACCTTGGAAGCAGCGGCTATGATAGCCCAGACAATTATCTCAGGGGAGGAAGAGACCAGAATGATTTATGGCAAAAATCTTGGCTTAAATGCGGCAAACGACCAGGGAGTCAACATTGTTAACGCAGCACACAGTTCTCTAGGCAGACAAGGGCAATCGGACATGCCCCAGCATGCAGTCGAATCCAAAGGGGGAATTCAACAGAGACAATGGCTAGCTGAACGGCGATTCAAGCCATCGCAATGGACAATGCGGCCAGTAATGGGGCCATCAACACCTGTTAATGGTGCGCTTAAGGACAGTTATAGAGACAGTCAGAGATGATCGACTGGTAATGGACCTTTTGTTTCCAACAATGGGGCCTCCAGCTCATGCTGGAGGTGTGGAGGTAAACACCCAGCCAGAGCTTGCAGGTAACAGCAATATACCTGCAGAAACTGCAATGTCAGCAGTCACTTGGCGCGTATGTCCAGGAAGCCTGCAGACAGGTTGATGTACGAGGAGGACGGACCCGATGTAAGCCCTACGAGGCCAAATGAATACTGGGGGAAATCGCTGGAAACTGAAGTTCAGCGAGTTCATGTGGAGCACATATACAGTTCATATACCAGGATGCCACCGATAATGCTAAAAGTGCTCCTCAATGGTATCCCAGTATTAATGGAGCTAGACACGGGGGCCAGCCAGTCCCTGATGAGTATAAAACAGTTCGAAAGATTGTGGGTGCCCAAGGCCAGGAGGCCAAAATGATTGCCGATTGACGTACTGCTACGGACATATACAAAGGAGATCATTCCGGTGCTAGGCAGCGACCCTGTAGTCGTGACCCAGAAAGATTCGGAGAACAGGTTGCCACTCTGGATTGTCCCGGGGGACGGTCCCGCAATACTGGGGAGGAGTTGGCTTGCTGTGGTGAACTGGAAATGGGGCGATGTCAATGCAATTTCTTCTGTGGAGCGAGTATCATGCTCACAGGTCCTGGACAAATTTGACTCATTATTTCAACCCGGCATCGGCACTTTCATGGGGACCAAGGTCGTGATTCACATAAACCCGGACACCAGGCCAGTACACCACAAGGCCATACATGATGCAGGAAAAGATAGAATGCGAATTGGACCGCCTGCTGAGGGAAGGCATCATCTTGCCAGTCAGATTCAGTGACTGGGCGAGCCCGATCGTGCCGGTGCTCAAGGTCAGTCAGAATATGTGGCGATTACAAGGCCACCATCAATCGGGTGTCACTCCAAGACCAGTACCCGCTACCGAGAGCGGAGAACCTCTTTGCGATGCTATCCGGTGGCAAACTTTTTTCAAAATTGGACATGACTTCAGCTTACATGACCCAGGAGCTGGCGAGTGAGTCGAAGGAGCTGACCACCATCACGACACACAAGGGGTTCTTTGAGTATAACAGATGTCCGTTCGGGATTTGTTCGGCCGCCGCGATCTTTCAGCAAAATATGGAAAGCCTCCTCCAGTCGATTCCAAGGATGGTGGTTTTTCAAGACGACATCCTCATCACGGGTCGCGACCACACGGGGCGAACTTGTGGGAGACACTCCTAACCTGGACTTTCCGGTATAAAAGGGGAAGCTCCACCCACCGTCTGCCTCTTGAGGTCTTGGTAATAAAGGTAACTGGTCACAGAGTGATCTTTTCTCAAGTATGGGCCTCGTGTGCATTTATATTGTATAGTAAGGACATATTAAAAGGCATCAAGGGGTATGCGGAGAAAGTGGGAATATGGTGTTGAGATAGAGGATCAGCCATGATCATATTGAATGGCGGTGCAGACTCGAAGGGCCGAATGGCCTACTACTACTCCTATTTCCTATGTTTCTCCCATCACCGCCCCCCCGGTCTCTCTCCCCTCACACACATGCCTATGACCTCCCTGTCCTTTCCTTGCGCCCAGGGTCGCTGCTGACTCGCTTGCCTGGGCGTTACTTGGTTTAGGATCCTGGCTAGTCACGGTCCCATTTGGGAGAACTGTTGTGGGTGACACTTCGTTCCCGGGTGTAGCCTTGGTGGCGATAGGGACTGGGGGCTGCGCCTTAGCGCAGTTTGTTCTTTCAGGCTCGTGGCGGTTGGTGCCATCGGATGCCTGAGAGGTGGAGCCGATCAGGGCCAGGGTATCGATTCTGGTGCTGTTGCCCTCTTGAGATTGCTTGCTCTGCGGCTTGTATGTGTTGGCTGCTTGTGGCCACACTCCATGGTGCATAACTCTGGTCCCACAGTTGGGTAGCTCGCTGGATTTGTGTGCTCCCGATGGGTGTCTGCCCGCTGCATTGACTAAGTGCAGTTGAAGTCCTACATCGCACAATGTTTCATTACTCATAGTAAATAACCTGCAGCTCCAATTGTGCGACTTTTCTTTGCTTATTGCATGTACACAACTCTGATCATCAATTGCACATTTCACATCTAACTCACAGTTGCTGTTACATTGATTGAGAGTGTGGAACTGTTCCTTTAAGTGTGGTGGGTTGCAGGCCTCCTGTAAGAGAGGCTGCTATCTTTACCCCAATCCTCTTCTTTGCTTGGTGCCATGTGTAGCTCCATCAGCGCTGCACCTCGTGGTCTGGCCGCCGCCATCTTTTCCTTCAGCGCTTCACCTCGTGGTTTGGACGAGCCAGTTAATAATGAATCAAGATGTTGACTGCGGTGATCCTCTTCTCCCCAGGGTCTGCCACTGAAGCTGGGAAGTCGCCTTTGGATCCGATTTTCTTCCTCCGGAGTCCTGCCACTGGAGCCTGGAAGGTGGATTCGGGTCGTCTCAGCTGGATCATGTCCACGCAGTTGTGCTGAGTGGTCTGTGGCTTGGGTGCTATGCTGGTCTGCTCTCTGGTGCTGGGTCCACCTTCTGGTGAGGGCTTGCTTTGCCTCTGAGCGCGGAGGACGTCGATCGTTGGAGGGATGAAATCTTCCCAACTCCAATGGATCTTCTCCATCCACCTTCTTCCGAGTAGTGTTGGTCCATCACCTGCAACAATCTACAGGTGTAACTTGTGCACCGCGCCATCATGGCATACCTTTACATCCGCACTACCAACGACTGGGATAAGTTCATCGGTGTAGGTGCGCAACTTTGCCTGAACCGGGACCAACTTGGGTCGTTCAGCTTGATTGTCCCATAGCCTCTCAAAGGCTTCTTGATTCATTACTGACTGGCTCGCCCCCGTGTCCACTTCCATGAAGACTGAAACACCATTTATCTCAACTTCCATCCTCAACGGGGAACGCTCGGTGGTGCAGATAAACATGCTATATACCTACATGTGGGGCTGAGCGGCCTCTCTGACTATCGTTTCATAATCCGCGCTGGATTCATGGCCATCTGCAGACTCTTCATCAACACAGTGAGACATATTTCTTTTACACATTCACTGGAGGTGGCCCTTTGTGCTGCAGCCTTTACACACAGTCTTTAAAGCGGCACTGGTGAGCCCTGTGATTCCCTCCGCAACACCAGCATGGTGCTACTCCATTAGTCCCCCTTGGCGGACTCTGAGTTAAGGGACTCGGGGGCCTGTTCTCTCTTCCCTGAAAAGTTTCACATTCTACAGTCCAGCCTCTAAAAGACACCACTCTTTGCACAGTACTTGCTGGGTTTGAATCCTGAGGATGAGTCATCTGCCTAGAGCCGCAGGTCGAGGTCGTGAATGCCTGGCTCACAGAGATGTCCTTCTGTAGTGTGACTGTGGTATCCGCAGACAATAACTTATGAAGAAGGCTCTCATGGCCAATTCCAATGACAAAGATATCCCGCAGCGCTTCGGTGCGGTGGTCACCGAAATCACACGGTGCCACCAGCCTCCTGAGATCTGCAGCATATTTCGCGATTTCCTGGCCTTCGGGCCGTCGGTCGGTATAAAACCGGTGTCTGGTTGTGAGGATGCTCTCTTTGGGCTTGAGTTGTTCTTGGATCAGCATTACAAGCTCCTCATACGTCTTGGTCATTGTCTTCGCTGGTGCCAGCAAGTCCCTGACGAGGCCATTGACAGTGGGCCCATAACTGGTATGCAGGATAGCTCTGCTCTTATCAGCCAGTGTGGCCGCATTGTCGCCTGATAGGTCGTTTGCTGTGAAGAAATGGCCGAGCCTCTCCACAAAGGTGTCCCAATCATCACCAACGGCGAACTGCTGCAATGTACCAAGGGTAGCCATTTTCGCGTGAAGGTCCGTAATCTCGTCGCCAATTGTTATATCTTTAGATGCTCTGATAATGACTCCATGAGTCAATGTGTTGTACTTGAACTGTAGTGACCTTCGTCCTTTATTGATAACTCCAGAGTGAGGATCACACCTGGTGGCCTGCCTTTTATACTAGGCCAGGCACACCTGTACAGGTAACCTACAAGTCTCCCACTGAGATGCCCCTGGTGGCCACCTTGTAATAGTACAAGCAGTAACCATGTAGGATACATGACACCTCCCTCTCGTCTCTCCCTCCTCCCCCCGTCTCTCTCTCCACCCCGTCCTGTCTCTCTTTCCCTCATCTCTCTTATCCCCCGTCTCTCTTCTCCCCCGCACTCTCCCTCCTCGCCCCTCTCTCTCTCTCCCCGTCTATCCCTTCTACTCCCCACTCTTTCCTTCCTTCCCCGACTCTCCTCTCCTCGTTTCTCACTTTCCCCCCCAAACTCTACCATCCCCCGCCTCTTTCACACTCCCTCATCTCTCCCCCCCGCAGTCTCTCTCCCTTTCTCCCTCCCCCCTTGTGCTCTCTCCCTTCCTCGCCCTGGTCTCTCTCTCCCCCCTCGCTCTCTCTCACTTCCTCGCCCCGGTCTCTCTCTCTCCTCTCCCCCCGGTCTCTCTCCCTTCCTCCATCCCCCCTTGCTCTCTCTCTCTCCCTTCCCCCATCACCCTTTGCTCTCTCTCCTCTCCCCCCAGTCTCTCTCCCTTCCCCCATCCCCCCTTGCTCTCTCTCCCTTCCCCCAACCCCCCTTGCTCTCTCTCCCCTCCCCCCGGTCTCTCTCCCTTCCCACACACCCCCCTCACACCCCCCTCGCTCTCTCTCACTTCCTCGCCCCGGTCTCTCTCTCCCCCCTCCCCCTCCCCCTCCCCCCCCCCCCGCTCTCTCTCACTTCCTCACCCCGGTCTCTCTCTCCCTCCCCGTTCCCCTTGCAAGAGGATTTGAGCAAGGATGTCTTACTACAGTTATATAGGACCTTGGTGAGACCACACCTGGAGTATTGTGCTCAGTTTTGATCTCGTTGCCATACTTGCCAAAGAGGGAGTGCACCGAAGGTTCAGCAGAATGATTCCTGGGATTACACGACTGTCGTATGAGGAAAGATTGGGTCGACTAGGTCTGCATTCACTCGAGTTTCGAAGAATGAGAGGGGATCTCATTGAAATTCTGATGGGGTTGGACAGACTGGATGCGGGGAGGATGTTTCCCCTGGCTGGGAAGTCTAGAACAAGGAGTCACGATCTCAGAATACGGGGTAGGAAATTTAGGACTGAGATGAGGAGAAATTTCTTCACTTAGAAGGTGGTGAAACTGTGGAATTCTCGACTACAGAAGGCTGTGACTGCCAAGTCACTGAATATATTTAAGGAGATAGATTTCTCGACACAAAAGGCATCAAGGGGTATGGGGAGAAAGCGGGAATATGGTGTTGAGATAGAGGATCAGCCATGATCATATTGAATGGCTCTGCAGACTCGAAGGGCCGAAGGACTTACTACTAACCCTATTTTCTATGTTTCTCCCATCACTGCGCCATGGTCTCTCTCCCCTACCCCCTGCGCTCCCTGTCCCCTCCAAGTCTCATTCTCACCACCCCATTTGCTTCTCTCTCTCCCCCGCCCCGTCTCCTCCCCTTGTCTCGCTCTCCCCGCCTCCCAGTCTCTCTCCCACCACTCCGCCCTCTCCTTCCCCCTCCGCCCCGCCTACCTCTCCCTGTGATTGGTTGTTGTATTGGCTGACGGGCATTGGCTTGTGATGACCTTTGCTCCTGGCGGGAAGCGGCGCGAAGAATGGGGGCCCGCGAGCTGTGCTTCGTTGGGACGGGGATGTGCTAGGCCACATCGCCGAGAGACAGGCAGGTAAGGCCGGGGATGGGGGCGCCCGGCCGCAAACACAACTATAGGAGCCTGGGCTCTGTCGCGGTCTCCCCCGCCCTTCTCTGTCGCGGTCTGTCTGTCTCTCTCTCTCTCTCTCTGTCGCGGTCTCCCTCCCTCTCTCTCTCTCTCTCTTTCTCTGTCGCGGTCTCCCTCTCTCTTTCTCTCTGTCGCGGTCTCCCTCCCTCTCTCTTTGTCGCGCTCTCCCTCTCTGTCGCTCTCTCCCTCTCTTTGTCGCGGTCCCCCTCCCTCTCTCGCGGTCCCCCTCCCTCTCTCTCCCCCTCCCTCCCTCTCCCCCTCCCTCCCTCTCTCTCCCCCTCCCTCTCTCTCTCCCCCTCCCTCTCTCTCTCTCTCTGTCGCGCTCTCCCTCTCTCTCTCTCTCTCTCTCTGTCACGCACTCCCTCTCTCTGTCACAATCTCCCTCCCTCTCTCTCTGTGTTGCGCTCTCCCTCTCTTTGTCGCGGTCCCCCTCCCTCTCTCCCTCCCTCTCCCTCTCTCCCTCCCTCTCCCTCTCTCCCTCCCTCTCCCTCTCTCTCTCTCTCTCTCTGTCGCGCTCTCTCTCTCTCTCTCTCTCTGTCGCGCCCTCCCTCTGTCTCTCTCTCTGTCGCGGTCTCTGTCTCTCTGTCGCGGTCTCTGTCTCTCTGTCGCGGTCTGTGTCTCTCTGTTACGGTCTGTGTCTCTCTCTCTGTCGCGGTCTCTCTCTGTCGCGGTCTCTGTCGCGGTCTCTCTCTGTCGCGGTCTGTGTCTCTCTGTCGCGGTCTGTGTCTCTCTGTCGCGGTCTCTCTCTCTCTCTCTGTCGCGGTCTGTGTCTCTCTCTCTGTCGCGGTCTCTCTCTCTCTCTCTGTCGCGGTCTGTGTCTCTCTCTCTGTCGCGGTCTCTCTCTCTCTGTCGCGGTCACTCTCTCTCTCTCTCTGTCGCGGTCTCTCTCTCTCTCTCTGTCGCGGTCTCTCTCTCTGTCGCGGTCACTCTCTCTCTGTCGCGCGGTCACTCTCTCTCTGTCGCTCTCTCTCTCTCTCTCTCTCGTCTCTCTCTCTCTCTGCCGCGCCCTCCCTCCCTCTCTCTGCCGCGCCCTCCCTCCCTCTCTCTGCCGCGCCCTCCCTCCCTCTCTCTGCCGCGCCCTCCCTCCCTCTCTCTGCCGCGCCCTCCCTCCCTCTCCCTGCCGCGCCCTCCCTCCCTCTCCCTGCCGCGCCCTCCCTCCCTCTCGCTGCCGCGCCCTCCCTCCCTCTCGCTGCCGCGCCCTCCCTCCCTCTCGCTGCCGCGCCCTCCCTCCCTCTCCCTGCCGCGCCCTCCCTCCCTCTCCCTGCCGCGCCCTCCCTCCCTCTCCCTGCCGCGCCCTCCCTCCCTCTCGCTGCCGCGCCCTCCCTCCCTCTCGCTGCCGCGCCCTCCCTCCCTCTCGCTGCCGCGCCCTCCCTCCCTCTCGCTGCCGCGCCCTCCCTCCCTCTCGCTGCCGCGCCCTCCCTCCCTCTCGCTGCCGCGCCCTCCCTCCCTCTCGCTGCCGCGCCCTCCCTCCCTCTCGCTGCCGCGCCCTCCCTCCCTCTCGCTGCCGCGCCCTCCCTCCCTCTCGCTGCCGCGCCCTCCCTCCCTCTCGCTGCCGCGCCCTCCCTCCCTCTCGCTGCCGCGCCCTCCCTCCCTCTCGCTGCCGCGCCCTCCCTCCCTCTCGCTGCCGCGCCCTCCCTCCCTCTCGCTGCCGCGCCCTCCCTCCCTCTCGCTGCCGCGCCCTCCCTCCCTCTCGCTGCCGCGCCCTCCCTCCCTCTCGCTGCCGCGCCCTCCCTCCCTCTCGCTGCCGCGCCCTCCCTCCCTCTCGCTGCCGCGCCCTCCCTCCCTCTCGCTGCCGCGCCCTCCCTCCCTCTCGCTGCCGCGCCCTCCCTCCCTCTCGCTGCCGCGCCCTCCCTCCCTCTCGCTGCCGCGCCCTCCCTCCCTCTCGCTGCCGCGCCCTCCCTCCCTCTCGCTGCCGCGCCCTCCCTCCCTCTCGCTGCCGCGCCCTCCCTCCCTCTCGCTGCCGCGCCCTCCCTCCCTCTCGCTGCCGCGCCCTCCCTCCCTCTCGCTGCCGCGCCCTCCCTCCCTCTCGCTGCCGCGCCCTCCCTCCCTCTCGCTGCCGCGCCCTCCCTCCCTCTCGCTGCCGCGCCCTCCCTCCCTCTCGCTGCCGCGCCCTCCCTCCCTCTCGCTGCCGCGCCCTCCCTCCCTCTCGCTGCCGCGCCCTCCCTCCCTCTCGCTGCCGCGCCCTCCCTCCCTCTCGCTGCCGCGCCCTCCCTCCCTCTCGCTGCCGCGCCCTCCCTCCCTCTCGCTGCCGCGCCCTCCCTCCCTCTCGCTGCCGCGCCCTCCCTCCCTCTCGCTGCCGCGCCCTCCCTCCCTCTCGCTGCCGCGCCCTCCCTCCCTCTCGCTGCCGCGCCCTCCCTCCCTCTCGCTGCCGCGCCCTCCCTCCCTCTCGCTGCCGCGCCCTCCCTCCCTCTCGCTGCCGCGCCCTCCCTCCCTCTCGCTGCCGCGCCCTCCCTCCCTCTCGCTGCCGCGCCCTCCCTCCCTCTCGCTGCCGCGCCCTCCCTCCCTCTCGCTGCCGCGCCCTCCCTCCCTCTCGCTGCCGCGCCCTCCCTCCCTCTCGCTGCCGCGCCCTCCCTCCCTCTCGCTGCCGCGCCCTCCCTCCCTCTCGCTGCCGCGCCCTCCCTCCCTCTCGCTGCCGCGCCCTCCCTCCCTCTCGCTGCCGCGCCCTCCCTCCCTCTCGCTGCCGCGCCCTCCCTCCCTCTCGCTGCCGCGCCCTCCCTCCCTCTCGCTGCCGCGCCCTCCCTCCCTCTCGCTGCCGCGCCCTCCCTCCCTCTCGCTGCCGCGCCCTCCCTCCCTCTCGCTGCCGCGCCCTCCCTCCCTCTCGCTGCCGCGCCCTCCCTCCCTCTCGCTGCCGCGCCCTCCCTCCCTCTCGCTGCCGCGCCCTCCCTCCCTCTCGCTGCCGCGCCCTCCCTCCCTCTCGCTGCCGCGCCCTCCCTCCCTCTCGCTGCCGCGCCCTCCCTCCCTCTCGCTGCCGCGCCCTCCCTCCCTCTCGCTGCCGCGCCCTCCCTCCCTCTCGCTGCCGCGCCCTCCCTCCCTCTCGCTGCCGCGCCCTCCCTCCCTCTCGCTGCCGCGCCCTCCCTCCCTCTCGCTGCCGCGCCCTCCCTCCCTCTCGCTGCCGCGCCCTCCCTCCCTCTCGCTGCCGCGCCCTCCCTCCCTCTCGCTGCCGCGCCCTCCCTCCCTCTCGCTGCCGCGCCCTCCCTCCCTCTCGCTGCCGCGCCCTCCCTCCCCCTCGCTGCCGCGCCCTCCCTCCCCCTCGCTGCCGCGCCCTCCCTCCCCCTCGCTGCCGCGCCCTCCCTCCCCCTCGCTGCCGCGCCCTCCCTCCCCCTCGCTGCCGCGCCCTCCCTCCCCCTCGCTGCCGCGCCCTCCCTCCCCCTCGCTGCCGCGCCCTCCCTCCCCCTCGCTGCCGCGCCCTCCCTCCCCCTCGCTGCCGCGCCCTCCCTCCCCCTCGCTGCCGCGCCCTCCCTCCCCCTCGCTGCCGCGCCCTCCCTCCCCCTCGCTGCCGCGCCCTCCCTCCCCCTCGCTGCCGCGCCCTCGCTGCCGCGCCCTCGCTGCCGCGCCCTCGCTGCCGCGCCCTCGCTGCCGCGCCCTCGCTGCCGCGCCCTCGCTGCCGCGCCCTCGCTGCCGCGCCCTCCCTCCCCCTCGCTGCCGCGCCCTCCCTCCCCCTCGCTGCCGCGCCTCCCTCCCCCTCGCTGCCGCGCCCTCCCTCCCCCTCGCTGCCGCGCCCTCCCTCCCCCTCGCTGCCGCGCCCTCCCTCCCCCTCGCTGCCGCGCCCTCCCTCCCCCTCTCTTTCTCTCCTCTTTCTTTCTCTCCTCTTTTTTTCTCTTTGGCGCACGCGCGCTCTCAATCTCTCTCTCGCTCTCTTTGGCGCGCGCTCTCTGCCGCGCCCTCTGTTATGGCTTCAGGTCAAGCATGGGCAAGGAAAACTCTTGCTAATTACCACCTACAGCCCTCAGCTAATGAATCAGTACTCCTCCATGTTGAACACCACTTAGAAGAAGCACTGAGTAGCAAGGGCACAGAATGTATTCTGGGTGAGGGACTTCAATGTCCATCACCAAGGGTGGCTTGGTAACACCAGTACTGACCGAGCTGGCTTAGTCCTGAAGGACATAGCTGCCAGACTAGGCCAGCGACAGGTGGCAAGAGAACCAACACGAGGGAAAAACCGACTTGACCTCGTCCTCACCAACCTACCTGTCGCAGATGCATTTGTCCATGACCGCATTGGTAGCAGTGACCACCGCACAGTCATTGTGGAGACGAAGTCCTATCTTTGCACTGAGGACACCCTCCATCGTGTTGTGTGACACTATCACCGTGCCAAATGGCATAGATTCAGAATAGATCTAGCAGCTTGAAACTGGGCATCCACAAGGCGCTTTGGACCATCAGCAGCAACAGAATTGTATTCCACCACTATCGGTAACCTCAAGGCCCGGCATATCCCTCACTCTACCATTACCATCAAGCCAGGGGACCATGTAGAAGAGCATGCCAGGAGCAGCACCAGGCGTACCTAAAAATGAGATGCCAACCTGGGGAAGCTGCAACACAGGGTTACAAGCATACTAAAAAGCAGAAGCAGCATGCTACGCGATCCCACACTCAACGGATCAGATCGAAGCTCTGCAGTCCTGCACATCCAGTTGTGAATGGCAGTGGACCAAACAATTAACGGAAGGAGGCGGCTCCATGAATATCCTCATCCTCTGATCGTGGAGTCCAGCATGCAGGTGCAAAAAACAAGGCCGAAACGTTTGCAGCCAGAAGTGCTGAGTGGATGATCCATATCGGCCTCCTCCAGAGGTCCCCACCATCACAGAAATCAGCCAATTCAATTCACTCCACAGGATATCAAGAAAAGGCAGCTGGCCCTGACAACACCTGGCTGTCTTGCTGAAGACCTGTGCTCCAGAACGAGCTGCGCCTCTAGCCAAGCTGTTCCAGTACAGCTACAATACTGGCATCTACCCAACAATGTGGAAAACTGCCCAGGTATGTCCTCTCCACAAAAAGCAGGACAAATCCAATCTGGCCAATTGCCACCCCATCAGTCTACTCTCAATCATCAACAAAGTGATGGAAGGTGTCGTCAACAGTGCTATCAAGTGACACTTACTCACCAATAACCTGCTCATCAATGCACAGTTTGGGTTCCGCCAGGATCACTCGGCTCCAGACCTCATTACAGTCTTGGTCCAAACATGGACAAAAGTGCATAATTCCAGAGGTGAGGTAAGAGTGACTCCCCTTGACATCAAGGCAGCATTTGACAGAGTGTGTCATCAAGGAGCCCCAGTAAAACTGAAGTCAATGGGAATCAGTGGGAAAACTCCACTGGCTGGAGTCATACCTAGCACAAAGGAAGATGGTTGTGGTGATTGGAGATCAATCATCGCAGCCCAGGACATCACTGCAAGAGTTCCTCAGTGGAGTGTCCTAGGCCCAACCATCTTCAACTGCTTCATCAATGACCATCCCTACATCATAAGGTCAGAAGTGGGGAAGTTCGCTGATGATTGCCCAGTGTTCATTCGCATCTCCTCAGATATTGAAGCAATCCATGCCCACTTGCAGCAAGACATTCAGGCTTGGGTTGATAAGTGACAAGTAACATTTGCGCCACACAAGTGCCAGATAATGACTATCTCCAACAAGAGAGTCTAACCACCGCCCCATGACATTCAACGGCATTAACACCCTGGGGGTTACCATTGACCAGAAACTTAACTGGACCAGCCACATAAGTACTGTGGCTGCAAGAGCAGGTCAGAGGCTGGGTATTCTGTGGCGAGTGTCTCACCTCCTGACTCCCCAAAGCCTTTCCACCATATGCAAGGCACAAGTCAGGAGTGTGATGGAATACTCTCCACTTGTCTGGATGAGTGCAGCTCCAACAACACTCACGAAGCTCGACATCATCCAGGACAAAGCAGCCCGCTTGATTGGCACCCCATCACTCCACCACCAGAGCACGATGGCTGTAGTCTGTACCATCTACAAAATGCACCACAGCAACTCGACAAGGCTTCTTCGACAGCGCCACCCAAACCTGCGACCTCTACCATCTAGAAAGACGAGGGCAGCAAGCGCATGGGAGCACCATCACCTCCAAGTTACGCATCATCTTGACTTGGAAGTATATTGCTGCTCCTTCATCGTTTCTGGGTCAAAATTCTGGAACTCCCTCCCTAACAGCACTGTGGGAGTACCTTCACCACACGGACTGCAGCGGCTCAGCGCGATCTTCTCCAGGGCAATTAGGGATGGGCAATAAATGCTGGCCTTGCCATTGTCGCCCACATCCCATGAACGATTTAATTAAAAAAAAAATAATGCTCTGCTCCTGTCTATCATGGTACTGGAATGTCTACCCCTTTATTGCAGGGGGACTCCCTGGCACCCCAACATTTAATGGGTTTCTCGGTGACTTGTTTTTCAGGCACTGAGCTGCAGAGCAATGCACCTCGGACATTAGTAAATGTGAAGAAAGCTCCCAAGAAATGGACAGAGCCAGATGAGGAGAGTTCGGAAATCTTCAATGAATGGGATTATGCGGAGGCCCTTGGAACAGGTGCCACAGGTAATGGGTATACTGCAGGCTGCTCACAATCTCATGGCGATGGGTGGGGTGGACAACTGGGGTAGAATATTTGTTATTGGAACAAGACCAAGCCTGGAGCCTGATAGTCAAGGTACAGAGGAAACATAGAAAATAGGTGCAGGAGTAGGCCATTCGGCCCTTCGAGCCTGCACCGCCATTCAATAAGATCATGGCTGATCATTCACCTCAGTACCCCTTTCCTGCTTTCTCTCCATACCCCTTGATCCCTTTAGTTGTAAGGGCCATATCTAACTCCCTCTTGAATATATCCAGTGAACTGGCATCAGCAACTCTCTGCGGTAGGGAATCCCACAGGTTAACAACTCTGAGTGAAGAAGTTTCTCCTCATCTCAGTCCTAAATCGCCTACCCCTTATCCTTAGACTATGTCCCCTGGTTCTGGATTTCCCTAACATCGGGAACATTCTTCCTGCATCTAACCTGTCCAGTCCCGTCAGAATTGTATATATTTCTATGAGATACCCTCTCATCCTTCTAAACTCGTGAATAAAGGCCCAGTTGATCCAGTCTCTCCTCATATGTCAGTCCAGCCATCCCTGGAATCAGTCTGGTGAACCTTTGCTGCACTCCCTCAATAGCAAGAACATCCTTCCTCAGATTAGGAGACCAAAACTGAACACAATATTCCAGGTGAGGCCGCACCAAGACCCTGTACAACTGCAGTAAGACCTCCCTACTCCTATACTCAAATCCCCTAGCTATGAAGGCCAACATGCCATTTGCTTTCTTCATCGCCTGCTGTACCTGCATGCCAACTTTCAATGACTGATGTACCATGACACCCAGGTCTCGTTGCACCTCCCCTTTTCCTAATCTGCCGCCATTCAGATAATCTGCTTTCGTGTTTTTGCCCCCAAAGTGGATAACCTCACATTTATCCACATTATACTGCATCTGCCATGCATTTGCCCACTCACCTAACCTGTTCAAGTCACCCTGCAGCCTCTTAGCGACCTCCTCACAGCTCACACCACCACCCAGTTTAGTGCCATCTGCAAACTTGGAGATATTACACTCAATTCCTTCATCCAAATCATTAATGTATATTGTAAATAGCTGGGGTCCCGGCACTGAGCCCTGCACCCCACTAGTCACTGCCTGCCATTCTGAAAAGGACCTGTTTATCCCGACTCTCTGCTTCCTGTCTGCCAACCAGTTCGCTATCCACGTCAGTACATTACCCCCAATACCATGTGCTTTAATTTTGCACACCAATCTCTTGTGTGGGACCTTGTCAAAAGCCTTTTGAAAGTCCAAATACACCACATCCACTGGTTCTCCCTTATCCACTCTACTAGTTACATCCTCAAGGGAGGGTGCAAGGCTGTACGAATAACTTCTGAAAATAAACACATGCAGCTTGGGGATAGGACTGTAAGGGAGGTTTCGGGAGTAGAGGACAGTTTAGGTACAGGGGTAAAGCTGCTCTACAACATGATACAATACTGAGGAGGTTATGTCCTTGCAGAAATCGTAAAGACTTGGCTGATGAATGAGGGGCTGCACACTCTTGACTGTCCTTGGATTTGTATGTTGGGGGTTTTTCATCTGATTTGTGTCCCTGACCCCCAAAATGAGAGTAAAGCAGATGAAAATCTGAACAGAGCCTTTGTGGTTGCAGGTTGCCTGGGTGATTCGAAGGATGGGATGCCTGCAGCAGGTCGTGAGGTCTTTACCTTTCAAACCATCAAACGAAGGAATAAGATGGCGAAATTTGGTGAGTTAGAGAGACTACATCGTGAGGGGTGGGGGTTGTGGAGCTTTGGGGGATGGGAAAGGGATGTGTGGGGAGGGGTCACCGGGAAGGATATATCGG